>NC_073627.1:100639344-100942374 GCF_029407905.1 Bubalus kerabau | reverse complement strand
ATTAATAAACATTTGTTGAGCTTGCCTCAAAAGAAGGAGGAAGAAAAAATAGCATTTAGCAAAGAGAACAGTGACAATGCCTTCTATGTAGACTACATCTTCAAATCCCAAAGGACTCACTATCTGAACCTTTCAGGTGTTCAGGTGAACCTCACTAGAGAAGAAACATTATCAATCAGCAAGACAAAATATATTGCCTAGGAGCATTGGAAAAGAAAATATTAGCAGAGCAAACCAAGCGCCTTTAGAAAGACATATGTTAGCTGGAGATTAAAGAGAAGAGCTTGTCCTATTTTCTCTTTTCAAGTTAAAGATGATCTGTGGGCTGCTAATATCTCAAAAATATGTTCTAATGCCTGTATTTGGAAAAGACTCTGATGCTGAGAGGGATTGGGGGCAGGAGGAGAAGGGAACGACAGAGGATGAGATGGCTGGATGGCATCACTGACTCGATGGATTTGAGTTTGAGTGAACTCTGGGAGATGGTGATGGACAGGGAGGCCTGGCGTGCTGTAATTCATGGGATCGCAAAGAGTCAGACACGACTGAGCGACTGAACTGAACTGAATGCCTGTATGTGCAATAGATTGTAATGAATAAAGATATAAGTCATGGAGTAGGTCACATAGCCCAATCAGGCTATGTGAAGATTAAATGAGTTAGCCTGGCATATAATAAGAGTTCAGTTAATAAGTGCCACATCATTTATATCACAATACTATACTAATGCTAATATACAAAAAAAGGAAAACAGAAAAAATCTATTAGCAAGATAATCCTTGATAATAACTAAAAACACAACTAAAACAATCAAACACTAAAAAAAAAAACCTCTAATATATATACAGCATAAAATCGCAAGCCAATATTTTTAAATGAATAGGGAAAGTGAAATACATCTTTTTATCTTTTACCTCTTTGGTCAAGAGTTTCTTACAAGGTATTTCAGAAAAAAAAATATAAAATAGCTATTACACATCTTTTAAACTATTTACACAAAAATGATCATGCTCCCATTATACACATTTTTCTGCACTTTGTCTTTTTTTTTGTCCCCCACATAATAATATGTATTAGAACTTCCCCTATCAGTACATACAGCACACTCTCACTTTTTATCAGTTGCATAGTATTCCATATTAAAGATGTACAATAATTTTACCAACACTATTTTTGGAAATTTAGGTTATTTTGGTACCTAATTAAAAATTAATAATATTGCAAAAGTATCTATAATATATATTCACAAGTTACTTAGAGTGTTTCTTTGAAAAAAAATTATTAGGCATACTCTTAGAAATAGAATTTCCAGATCAAGAATGTGAACTTAAAATCTGACATCTTGAAAATGCCCTCCAAAGAATTAATATAAATTAATTCCTCAGCTTCACTGTCAACAGCATCTGTGCAGTCTTGCCCTAGAAATTGTCGAAACTTTAAATTTTGCCAATCTGGGTATGTTCGTGTTTAATAAAGGATGATGAACAGTCTAACTTCATTTTTTTCTATGCTAGTTAAGAGAATGTGTTGATTATAAAACATGCTGTGTTATTGTCATTTTTATAAAAAAATATAAGCATAGTAAAAATAGTAGCTACTATTACACCAGGTGTCTTTGTTTCACCCAATGGAAGATTTTAAATACTATTCTTCTATGAAATTTTTATGAACAAGAATTGTTAGCATCCTGAATGCAGAAACACCTCTCTTTCTCTCACTTTCAAAGTATTTCTTTCTTTACAGGGTTATTATACACACAGAGAGACACAATCACACGAGTACACACAGATAGACACACTGGGAGCTCTGTACTATCAAGAAACAGAGCACAGCTACTTTAGGGCATATTACCACTAGAGTTATTGTTTAAAAGAGACCTAATGGATTAAGGATTTAGTAAAGTTAAATCACAAATTTGTCATTCAGCCATTACAAATGTAAGGTATATGCCATTACATGTACAGGTGATATTTTATGTGTTTCTTTCAATGGATGAAACAGATTTCTCAAATTTGAGGTTATCCATTAAATTTCCCCAGGAATCTATGTTTAATACATCCAAGACAAATCTACTAAATTTTTTCTCCTAGAAATTAAATAAGGAAATAATTTGTTTTCATGAAATTCTGTGCTCATTCAGTCTCTGAAATCAGTCAGGAATCAAACTCTTCACTCTGTTGCCTTCATACAAAATAGCTGGTTAGTTTTTATTTGTAAATCTCAGTGGGCTTCTAATACGTTCAGAGGAAAAAATATAGTCAACTTGGGATAATTTACCAAGTGTGAATGTAGGGATTTTCTTATGAGCATGGCAGATTAATGACTACTATGAATCATGCCTATATATTTCATATTAAAGCACAATATTCAATAGAATATCTTGACTTTCTTCCATGTTTTAATAACTGTAAATGTCTAGGAGAAGAATCTCCCTTTAAATTTGTAGGGAAGAGATTGAAAATAAATCATATATGCCAAGGGTAGAAGTTGCTTTATGATTTGAGTCTTTACTCAATGATTTTACACAAAATAATTTTCTAAAAAATAAGAAAGTATAATGTATTCAAAAAGAGAAAACTCTACTTATTATTTGTATTGCTTGGTGATACATTATTGTATTCTCAGTATTCTAATTTCCAGTTATAAAATTTAAATAATTCTTTAAAATTTTAATCCAAGGATAATCATGTGGGGGCCCTCTGGTGGCCAAAACAATGCTATTATATTTTCACTGGAGAAGTTCAGGGTTGGTGAGTAAAAGATTCTCCTGGAAATTCTAAAACTTAATTTTGAATCTACTTCATATTGAATATATGTAAATATATTCATATTTATACTATATTGATTCAATTTATAGGTTAAAAATTGCTAACATATTTTAATACCTTTACCCAACTTCATAAAGTAATATTTCATGTACAGATTCAATATTTAAGTTGCATAGAAAAATATACTATTTCTATTTGAATAAAGAGAATCATAGATTATTGTGGAGTCACAGAATTATGAGTCATCAAATTTCATAGTAGTAATGGAATCAATTTGAGAGTTAATTTAGTGAAATTCCCTCTTCTAATAAATAAGGAAAATAAGGTCAAGGTAGGTTAAATGCCTTGCATATATGGTTATAGAGTAATTACTGGGAGTTCTGGAGTTAGCCATTTCTATATGTTGTAACATCAAATGCTTTGGAAAAATGTGGTCATTTAACTTTCTTTCAAACTGTTTCTACTCTTTACATGGGATTTTTACTTATGGTAATTTTAATCTTGTTTATTACTTTCAAAAAAAAGTTCTTGCTTGGGAAAATTTTTCCAGGTTAAGACATAAGCATCAAGTGATTTGCAATCTAAAAGTAAAGCAGGGAAATAAAAAGCAAAAGCAAAACAAGAAATACATCAGTTTTCTAGTGCTGTGCAATATAATATCATTAATGTATCAGCTTAAACCAATACGCATTATTGGTTTAATAATAATGTTAAGCTCACATTCTACACATCAGAAGTTCAGGAACAGACTTGGTTGGGTTCTTTACTCAGGATATCTCAGGACTGAAATAAAGGTGTTGGTTGGGCTTTGGTCTTATGGAGGCTGTGGGCAAGAATCTCCTTTCAAGCTCATCCAGCTTGTTCAAAGAGATTAGTTTTCATGATTGTAGGACCAAAGTCATTCGTGTTTGCTAATTTTGGCCACCGTGTTGCTCTCAGCTCCTAGAAGCTATTCTTCATTCCCTGCAACATGGCCCCCTCTTTCTACAAAGCCAGCAATAGAGAATCCCCTTTTGCTGAATCCTTCTCACATTTCAACTCTCATTTTTAGGAGGTACCTGGTTCCTTTTAAGAAACTTGTGTATGTTCATGGGACTATTTATATGTCAGTATTACTCATTATTTTTCCTTCTTAAAGTCAGTTATATAACAATCTAGTCATGGTAGCAATTACCCCATCATATTCACATGTCCTGGGACTGAATAGAGCATGTATAGGTGCATGGATCTTGAGGGTCATCTTAGAATTCTGCCTTTCACAGCAAAATAAAGCTATCATATTCAGACATGCCTCATATAAGAGAATATTTTACTTTTGCAGTGGTCATGATTCTTCCACTATCTCAATGTATAATTCCAACAGAGGTTATACACTAACAAAGTCCTATAATATTAAGATTACTCTTTATTTTAATATTATAAGTAAGTAAGTAAGTGTAGTCACTCAGCTGTTCCCGACTCTTTGAGACCCCACGGACTGCAGCCCACCAGGCTCCTGTGTCCATGAAATTTTCCAGGCAAGGATACTGGAATGGGTTGCCATTTCCTTCTCCAGGAGATCTTCTCAACCCAGGGATGGAACCTGGGTCTCTTGCACTGCAGGTAAACTCTTTACCAACTGAGCTACAAGGGAAGCCCTTTAATATTATATTATAGGACTTTATTAAATTTTCCAATGAATTTAAAATGTACACATTTGTCATGGTAGGCTCTCTTGTAGCTTGGGGTTCATCCATGAATAAAGCAAAGATTTCTACCCCTGTGGAACTTATATTCTAATGAGAAGAAACAGATAATAAATAATACGTATAATCAGTAAGTAAATCATCTAACATAGGTGAAACTGCTATAGAGAAAAAGCAAAAGTGATCAGGGTAAGAAGGATTTGGAGAATGAAGGAGGAAATAGGTAAGTAGAGTTTCAAGAATAATCTTTATCAAGAAGGTGAAGGAAGTGAAGGAATTATTATATGAAGGTATATGGGTGAGAAATAATGAAAGCAGAGGGAACAGCAAGTGCAATGGCCCTAAGGAAAGATCAGGTCTAGCTATTTCAATACAGCAGAGAGGAACGTGAGACCACTGAGGAAAAAAAGAAAACGAGGCAAGAGACAAGGAGGAATATGTGGTGCCATCGTAGACTCTGAGTGAAATGGAATACCACAGCAGGAGAGTCCCATATATGAAGTAAGTTTAGAAGGGCCAATCTGGCTGTTTTATTAAAAGTAGAATATAAAGGAGCAGTGGAGAAGGCAATGGCACCCCACTCCAGTACTCTTGCCTGGAAAATCCCATGGATGGAGGAGCCTGGTAGGCTGCGGTCCATGGGGTCGCTAAGAGTTGGACACGATTGGAGCGACTTCACTCTCACTTTTCACTTTCATGCCTTGGAGAAGGAAATGGCAACACACTCCAGTGTTCTTGCCTGGAGAATCCCAGGGACGGGGGAGCCTGGTGGGCTGCCATCTATGGGGTTGCACAGAGTAGGACACAACTGAAGTGACTTAGCAGATATAGGATCAAGAGTTAAAGTAGGGAGGCTAATTAAGAGGCTATTATTTAAATTCAAGCTAGAGATACAATGGTCTGGACCAGAGATTTAGGAATAGAGGTGATAGGAATTGGATTATGAATATATGATGGAAGTACAGCTAATAGTATTTTTAAGATTTTTTCAGTCTGAGTGACTGATTAGATGGAATTGTTATCATTTAAATAAGATGATGGAGTAGTTGAGAAATGTCAGGAATCACCTTTTTAGACATCTTGCATTTGAGATATTCAAGCTGATATCCTAGTGGATAAGTAGGCAGCTGGATACATAACTCTGGAGTTCACGAGAGAGATCTAGCTTGAAGATACAAATTCAGAAGTCATTTAGAAGACTCCCACAGAATGTATTTTAAAGCCAAGAGACAGGATACATACACAAGGGGATGAGTCAAGGCAGACAATGAAGAAAACTAATGACTAAGCCCTGGAGTACATCACCATTAAGAGGTCAGAAGGTGAGAAACAAGTAAAGGAGATGACAAAAGAGAAACCAGAAAAAAGGAAGGAAAGTCAAAGAATGTAGTATTAAATAAGTCAAGAAAAAATGAATCAAGGAGCAGTGATCACCTGTATCAAATGCCACCAATAAAATTAAATGAAATGGGCTCTGAGATTGGATAACTGGATTTAGCAATCTGGAGAACATGGGTGACACAGCAAGTTTTGATAGAGTGATGCAGTAAAAAACTTACTGGGGCAGTTTTAAGAGAGAATGTAAGAAGAGGGTTGCAGAAAACGAACATAGCAATGCAAAAAGGAGATAAGAAACAGGAAAGTGTATTTGGCAGAGCAAATGAATCCATGGAAAATTTGTATTTCTTTTTTAAAATCTTGGTTACTTTTCTGCAACCTAGTAATAAGGAAATGAAAAGTTGATATAGGACAGAGAGAACTCTTAGAGCATTAGATGTCTTTAACCATGTAGTCAAGGAAAATCTAACATAGATTATTCTTGTTGGATAACAATGGCCTTATTGTTTTTCATATCTACCAAAATCATCATGGCATAAGCCATAATAAACGAATTTAAATAAGAACACATTTAAAGTCCTCAGAACATTTTTATTATGAATCATATGGGTGATGATCACACTTAGCACATAGTTTTTACTAAACACTGCTAGAAGGCGATGGCACCCCACTCCAGTACTCTTGCCTGGAAAATCCCATGGACGGAGGAGCCTGGTGGGCTGCAGTCCATGGGGTCGCTAAGAGTCAGACATGACTGAGCGACTTCACTTTCACTTTTCATTTTCATGTATTGGAGAAGGAAATGGCAACCCATTCCAGTGTTCTTGCCTGGAGAATCCCAGGGATGAGGGAGCCTGGTGGGCTGCCTTCTATGGGGTTGCACAGAGTCAGACACGACTGAAGCGACTTAGCAGCAGTAGCAGCAGCAGCAGCTGATTCAAGATACAATTTTCTTTGTTTCAATCACATTTAAAGAAATTGAGTTATGTTGAAAGGAGTAGTGAGGGGGTAAAGAAGTGTGAATATTAGTAGAACTAATCAGGTTAATCAGTGCACGCATATCAAAGAAACACAGTTTAAGAGTCAGAAGATTCAGTTTTGGACCCCAAATAACACTGACCAGCTGGATTACATCTGCAAAGACAATCTCCCTGTAGATTTGCATTTCATTATTTTAAAAATACATACATTGTGCTAGATGATCTCTTAGGTCCATTCTAATAAATCTAATACAAAAACATTTCCTGAATTTCTATTATGCACACAAGTTAAGATATAATGCTGGCTCTTTACCGTGAGTGATGAAGATGGAGTTATAGTGAACTAACAGAAAGCGAGGGGCAAATAAATCTATAAAATAGAGCCAAGTAACCGGTATAAGACATCCCAAGGGAATCTGGCTCTTAAATGCAATAAGCTCTCTTATGAACTCTCTCGTTTCTCTTCCTCATTTGTTAACACATCAGTAGACTCAATTCTCTTGTGTCTGGATTCCTTTCTGATTATATATTTGAGAGTTTTGGAATTAGGAAGTCTCCTATTTTAACAGTTTTCCAACAAATGGCTGATTTAGACAAGAGCCAAATCTGGTTCCATAAATACTGTGAGAATATATGGGAATAGAAGCTGATGTGAATTAAATGTTTTCTTTCTGTGGGAATTTATGTGATGTTAGATATTAATCTACATTGAAATTTAAGTTCTTGCAGATCTGAATTTAGACCAGATAAAATGCATTTCAGTTTACCCATTTTTTTTGCCCTAAAAGTTTGTGGACTTCCATCAAACTTATGTTACAGAGAGAAAAAAATACATATGCTATCATTAGACTTAACATGAAGCAAGATTTAGGGCCTGGTGAATGCTTCAAACAGCTTAAGGTCTCATGCCTGGGGATCATATATGGGTCTCTTTGCAGTTTCCAGAAGATCTAAAATGTAGCCAATTATCTTTAAAGAAGAATCATAGAATAGTTTTAAGTAGCAAATGAATAAGGGGAAGAAAAAAAGGTAGTTTAATATAGTTCTTCTGGCCAAAGATACTTACAGTATCACTATTAAATCAGATGGCATGCTGCTCAATAGCTTTAAAGCAAGAAAAATCTTTGCACACTTAAGAGGGCAATAGCTCAGACTATTTTAAGAAGATCCTGTCTCAAGCAAAATGTATTTGACATTATAAAGGTATTATAAATATATTTATTGATGATTGAAGTTGAAATTTATGCTTTTCTAATTTTTTTTCAGATGACATCTTTACCTACCAAACTATTTGTCTCTTCTCTTTACTGCTAAATTTCTATTCTGTGATTCTCTGAAATTTTCATTTTATTCCTAATAGATAAAGCTTCAGTATTCAGCTGAACTGACTTCTTCCTTCATCTTGTGAACAGACTAGACAGAGAAGAATAAGATTTTATATAAGGATATATATTTGCCATCTTATAAATAAGGCACTAAACATATTTAATTAAATTACATCCACTAGAATACCTGTTTTTCAAAGAATTTTCTGAAAGAGTGTGTGCTACTATTTGCGCTATCATTCTAACGCATTTGTAACATTTTGAAAAATACATTAAGTAGGCATGTTTACTTTTTTTTTCCATTTAGTTTTGAACTGGTTATATTCAGTTTGTCTATTGAGAAATAAAGACAGATTGAAATCACCTATATTTTACCATGTGCTTATTACTTTTCCAGGTATTAAAATAATTTTATTTCAAATAGTATGTGTTATTTTTGATGGTTAAAATATATTTGTTTGATATAATGAAATCATAGCAGTGTATACAGACTTGTTTACATGGGCATGTATATATGTGTGTGTGTGTGTGTGTGTGCTAAGTCCCTTCAGTCATGTCTGACTCTTTGCAACCTTATGGAGTGTAGCCTGCCAGGCTCCTCTGTCCATGGAATTCTCCAGGCAAGAATACTGGAGTGGGTTGCCATGCCCTTCTCCAAGGGATCTTCCTGACCCAGGGAATGAATCTGCATCTCCTGTAACTTCTGTATTGCAGGCTGATTCTTTACCTCTGAGCCACCAGGGAAGCACATGTATATCTATAATATTTTAATAAATATTGCTAAAAACAGTTTAGCTTCAGTTCATCCAGAAAGAATTTGGAAAAACAGCTTCTAAGGAGTTCAGAACTAAAATAAATTCCAGTGTTTTTGCCTGCACAGAAAACCTATCCAGTTGTATTCTGAGTATACACTTTTAAGCATGCCAATGGTCACAAAAGAACTGATTGGCTCCTATGCTCCAGAAAACAATCTGCCCACAAGCTCAGTCATTCTCCATCTCAGGAGTCACTGCAAAGACCTAGTGAGCCTCGAAGAAATAAAAAGTGCACATTGAGAAGGGCCTGTGCCTGAATCAGATTCAGACTTCTGACTAATCCAACACCTATATGTTCTGAGTACCAATCATTAACGTCATTAAGCTGCTTGTTTCTTAATTGCATTCTAGTGTAAGACTCAAGGCAAAAATGAAGCAGCTCTGAGAAGCCCACAATCAAAGTTGATTGCGTCCAACCTTACTGTTGCACCTCTATTAACCTACAAGCAGTGTGGGCAGGACTTACAAAAAGCACTTTGGGAGAAAAACTGTCTCCTTCAGATTTTGCTACACTTGCATTTATTATGAATTTTCTGGAAATTATGAGATAGAATTGCTAATGACCCCTGTCAGAGACAGTCATTATCTCCAACTGTGAATACTGGTTGTCATTTTCAGAGTCAACAGATGTTGACCTTAGGGTGGCAACTTTTCCTTCATTCCATGAACTCAATCAACATTACATCCTTCAGTTTTCTATAAAATGCACTATCCAATTAGAAAGTAAGCTTTTTAAAAAGAAAGGTCTAGGGTTAAAATCTCATTTAAGCTGCATTAGGCTAAATGTGGCTTTGGGCTATTTGTATTAGCAGAAGCTATTTATGATTTCTCTAAAGGAGAGGAAAGGACACTTTGGGGAATACAAAGAAATTGATTTAATGGTATGCATGACTTCACATTCAATTTCTATAAAAATGGCCCTTCATAAGAGGTTGTGAATATTTTTAACAATATCCCCCCTTTTCATTTTCATACTGATCTTCATAAAAACACTGTTTGTAAATATGTAGTTAAATTGGCAAAGACATAGCTAAAGAACAGTTCTGCAGTAGAGATGGATGCAGCAATTATTACGTCTCCAAATTAATCTGAACTTGAAATTCACTAAACCTAGTCACTATTGAGGTGTAAATGTGCTATGAATTCCTGAGCCCACTTAGGTTTTTTGGGGAATTATATCCTATCTTCATACTTGCTTCTAAGCTCATTTTCTTTGTGTGACTTTCCTAATCAGACTCCATTTGATGCTGATAATGGCTTAAATGGCATTTGACTCAGTTTAATTTTCACATAACCATTCATTCATTTATTCGGTAAGTGTACTGAGTGCCTACAATGCAGAGGCAGGAAACTGGGCTCTGGTCAAACAGTGAAAAGAATCACAGACCCAAGTTTCACATTCTCACAGACTAGGGGAAATACAGACAAGAAATCCATTTCAACAAAATGTAAGCATAACTTTCAAAAAAATTTTTTCCTATCTTTGTAGATAATCTCTAGCAAAGACAATTTAGTGATTTGGTTAAAGTACGTTACATACACTAAAAATTCTATATGTTTTCCTTGTAGGAGTCAATTTTCATAACAAAATCATTATGTTTTCAAATTTAATATTTATGGTAGGTATACTCAGTTTAGATCTTAAATTGCCCTTAAATGCAAGTGATTCTAAAAATCTGAGAGTTTGATATTTTTCATGTTGGGCATTAGACAGTTGAAGAAGACTATTTCTTGAAGAAATGAATGTATGATTGGGGGGGGTGGGAAGGAGAGTTGATTTGCAAAGGCATAAGAAAAAAGGTAAAAAAGGTAGTCTTTGTCTCCTTATAACAAGTACAAATATAAATACCTAACTCTATGAAATATTTTTGCTTGGAATTACACAAACTGAGCAAAAAAATTTTACTTTCCAAAGGGAGGTTTTGGAAAACTTATATTCAGTTCAGTTCACTCAGTTGTGTCCAATTCTTTGTGACCCCATGAATTGCAGCATGCCAGGCCTCCCTGTCCATCACCAACTCCCGGAGTTCACTCAAACTCATGTCCATCGAGTCGGTGATGCCATCCAGCCATCTAATCCTCTGTCGTCCCCTTCTCCTTCTGCCCCCAATCCTTCCCAGCATCAGGGTATTTTCCAATGAGTCAACTCTTCTCATGAGGTGGCCAAAGTATTCGAGTTTCACCTTCAACATCAGTCCTTCCAATGAACACCCAGGACTGATCTCTTTTAGGATGGACTGGTGGATCTCCTTGCAGTCCAAGGGACTCTCAAGAGTCTTCTCCAATACCACAGTTCAAAAGCATCAATTCTTCAGCGCTCAGCCTTCTTCACAGTCCAACTCTCACATCCATACATGACCACTGGAAAAACCATAGCCTTGAGTAGATGGACCTTTGTTGGCAAAGTAATGTCTCTGCTTTTCAATATGCTGTCCAGGTTGGTCATAACTTTCCTTCCAAGGAGTAAGCATCTTTTAATTTCATGGCTGCAGTCACCATCTGCAGTGATTTTGGAGCCCAAAAAAATAAAGTCTGACACTGTTTCCACTGTTTCCCCATCTATTTCCCATGAAGTGATGGGACCAGATGCCATGATCTTTGTTTTCTGAATGTTGAGCTTTAAGCCAACTTTTTCACTCTCCTCTTTCACTTTCATCAAGAGGCTCTTTAGTTCTTCATTTTCTATCATAAGGGTGGTGTCACCTGCATATCTGAGGTTACTGATATTTCTCCTGGCAATCTTGATTCCAGCTTGTGCTTCTTCCAGCCCAGCATTTCTCATGATGTACTCTGCATATAAGTTAAATAAGCAGGGTGACAATTCAAAGCCTTGACGTACTCCTTTTCCTATTTGGAACCAGTCTGTTTTTCCATGTCCAGTTCTAACTGTTGCTTCCTGACCTGCATATAGGTTTCTCAAGAGGCAGGTCAGGTGGTCTGGTATTCCCATCTCTTTAAGAATTTTCCACAGTTGATTGTGATCCACACAGTCAAAGGCTTTGGCATAGTCAATAAAGCCAATAAAGCTCAGATCATGAACTCCTTATTGCCAAGGTCAAACTTAAATTGAAGAAAGTAGGGAAAACCACTAGACTATTCTGGTATGACTTAAATCAAATCCCTTATGATGATACAGTGGAAGTGAGAAACAGATTTAAGGGACTAGATCTGATAGAGTGCCTGATGAACTATGGATGGAGTTTTGTGATATTGTACAGGAGACAGGGATGAAGACCATCCCCATGGAAAAGAAATGCAAAAAAGCAAAATGGCTGTCTGAGGAGGCCTTACAAATAGCTGTGAAAAGAAGAGAGGTGAAAAGCAAAGGAGAAAATGAAAGATATTCCCATCTGAATGCAGACTTCCAAAGAATAGCAAGGAGAGATAAGAAAGCCTTCCTCAGTGATCAATGCAAAAAAATAGAGGAAAACAACAGAATGGGAAAGACTAGAGACCTCTTCAAGAAAATTAGAGATACCAAGGGAACATGTCATGCAAAGATGGGCTTGATAAAGGACAGAAATGGTACGGACCTAACAGAAGCAGAAGATATTAACAAGAGGTGGCAAAAACACACAGAAGAACTGTACAAAAAAGAGATCCACGACCCAGAGAATCACGATGGTGTGATCACTCATCTAGAGCCAGACATCCTGAAATGTGAAGTCAAGTGGGCCTTAGGAAGTATCACTACAAACAAAGCTAGTGGAGGTGATGGAATTCCAGTTGAGCTATTTCAAATCCTAAAAGATGATGCTGTGAAAGTGCTGCACTCAATATGTCAGCAAATTTGGAAAACTCAACAGTGGCCACAGGACTGGAAAAGGTCAGTTTTCATTCCAATCCCAAAGAAAGGCAATGCCAAAGAATGCTCAAACTACCGCACAATTGCACTCATCTCACATGCTAGTGATGATCAAAATTCTCCAAGCCAGGCTTCAGCAGTACGTGAAGTGTAAAATTCCAGATGTTCAAGGTGGTTTTAGAAAAGGTAGAGGAACCAGAGAATAAATTGCCAACATCTCCTGGATCATGGAAAATGCAAGAGAGTTCCAGAAAAACATCTATTTCTGCTTTATTGACTATGCCATAGCCTTTGACTGTGTGGATCACAATTAACTGTGGAAAACTTATATTAAACTTTATTTTTCTTAAGAAAGGACTATTTGAGGGACTTGTCATTGATTTGACAAGGTCAAGATTGTGTTTGGGACAGTTGGGGGTGGTGGGAGGTGGAAGCAAATTTGACGTGAAACAGGTCAATTTGAAAATGACCTTGAAAGTAAAGCCAATAATGGGAAAAATGTTTTAAAATTCTCAACTTGAATATAAAGATGTGAAATAAGTACAATGGAATAAACTTTTAGGACAGTGCAAAAAATCTGGCTAACATAAAAAGGTAAATATTATTTAGCAATCACAGGTCCTTTTTATTAGCCTGTACATTCTTTATAAATAATGATGAATTTCTGCTTGATCATGGATAGATTTCTAATTTTTAATAATAGATAAAATAGTAGGGAAATATCCTTAGTCATGTTAGGTAAGAAATTAGACTTGTTAAGCTATTACTCATTAATATCTTTTATGTGGTTGCAGAGAAATACAAATTACTACAAAGTAGTGCTGAAGTTAGATGTATAAATCATTGCTAGAAATTACCTTAAATTCTACTAAAATGAAGTAACCATAAAGAATGACAGTATAAGATAAGGATGAGCTGCTTGCTGTTATAATACATGACCAAATATCATTTCTAGTTCTGAGGTGCTTAATCTATTTTATATAAAGTCATCATTTCCAAGGGGAAAAATAGCAGATTATGGTATGTTTCCAAACCTTTCATTCTCTTTCACTGGAAGGCTAGATCATTTGAGAGTCACAATGTGTGTCAAAGGTTTATAGATAAATTTTGTTGGAAACTTAAATGCTTATAGCATCCTTTTTTCATATAATATTTATACTTGAAAATGTCCAGTTTTCCTTCCTTTCAATTTATCCTCCATATTATCACCAGAGATCCTGTTGTAGGGAAGTACCAATTCTGACTACTTGATGGAGCTGTCTCTGTGACTTGCTTTATGATTATAATCATACATAATGTCCTAACTCAGAGAATCTTCCTCTTTGCCTGACTAGTGCTTTTGTTCAAGGCACCTTTGTCCACCTGTGGATGGAGGAAGAAACTAACACATCTCCTGCCCAAGGCTTGCCATTCTAGAAGGTATTTATAAGATTAACAGCATTTTCACTTTCTTTCTTTACCTCCTCCCATCTCTGGTCTATAAAAGAACCTGGCATCCAGACCCAGAGAAGATGATTATTTTGAGATATTAATTTGTCATCTTCTCATTCAGCCAGTTTTCCAAGTAAAGTCACATTCCTTGCCTCAACACCTAGTCTACTGGATTTACTGGCCTGTCATGTGGTGAGCAGAGCAAGCTTGCACTTAGCAATAATATCTTTCAAAACTATCCATTTGATCAAGTCATACTGCTGCTGCTTATTAACATTCAGTGATTTTTTTATCATAATATTTATAGCCACTTATAATTTGATCCTGGACTAATACTCTTTTGGGCTTCCTGGGTGGCTTAAATGGTAAAGAATTCACCTACAATGTGGGAGACCTGGGTTCGATCCCTGGGTTGGGAAGATCCGCTGGAGAAGGGAATGGCTACTCACTCCAGTATCCAGGCCTGGAGAATTCCATGGACAGAGGAGCCTGGTGGGCTATAGTCCATGGAGTTGCAGAGTCAGACACAGCTGAGCGACTTTCACTTTCACTTAATACTCTTTTACAGGGCCTATATTGTGCCCTTTCCTGTCATTTCTCAATTTGATAACCAATTGCTTTTTTTTCGTAGTATTTTCTAAAATGAACCTAATTTCTTCAATGTTGTATTCAATCCCAGTGTCAATCTATTAAGGTTGAGCTTATGACATTTTCCCACATCTGCATGGAAGATTCAATTTCTCCCTTGGTTATTAATATTTTATTTACATAATAATGGGTTTGTCAACTATGTATGTTAACACACTGATTTACTGAATGCCTACCATGTATGAGACTTTCTTCTAGAAACTGGTAGACAGGAATGACTGTGTTAAACTGCGTTCTCTTCTGCATTTTTTTCATGTATGTTGAACACCTATATGTTTACCATAACAATTCATGAACTCCTTTTGAAAGAGGTCCAATCACAGAGAGTTTAGCTGAGTACATAGAATATGTTTAAAGGTTGGCTATATTTTTTAAAGACTGAGTGAAATTAAATATTTATTTTAGAATCTCTTGGAAAATTGTTTTCCTTTTGTATCTTGAAATTCACTTACCCCCAGAAGCAGTTTTTAGCTGACTCCCAGTGGGTCAGTATAGGCTCACAGCTTGTCAATATCATCTCCATTATTTTGAAAATCTATGATACTTTTGAAATCTATAAATTAGGACTTTCTTGATGGGATAACAGTAACAAATTATCAGGCTTGATATACTGTATTTTAAAAGAGATGGTAAAAACTACCTCAAATTTCTATGAGGGAAAAGAGGTCGATGTTGTAAAGTATATTCTTGGTATGTCTTTTTAATCAAAGCTTCAAGAAGTTATCAAAGTAAGAAACAGCTCTCATTTACTAAATATTATTCAAGCTCCTAAATTAACTCCCCTTTCCTTGGCACTTTTGGACTGCAGGGAAAATAATCATCTGTAACATTTTCTTTGTTACTATGCTGAAGCCACATGCAAACTAGATATAAAACGTGTATTTTTTGTTTCTTCCTTGTTTTTTTGTCATCCAAAATGGGAACTGACAAGGCCACAATAGCAACTACAAGTCAATACTTCAAAAAGGCATCATAGATAGCTTTGAAAACCATAACAAGTCTTGACATTGTAGACAAAGATAATGGGCTTGAACTTAGAAAACCTCACGTAACAGCTGATCTTATATGTCTTATACTTGAACAGAATCACAAATTAGGAAACCTGGAACAAATGAACTCTCAAAAGTTCCAATTATACTTAGGAGGCAATTTTATTTTATTTTTTTTTGTTACAGATTTTCATTTTTAAGGGTTGTGGAAGAAAGACCATGCCAATTACAGACTGCTAGAGCATTGGTGTAGTTTCAACTAATTTTTTTGAAAGTGAAACTAGGCTCTCTTTGCTCAAACAAAACCTTAAGCATCAGTACAATAGGTAAAACTCACAGATATAGAAATTTTCTAGTTGAGGGGGGTGTTGTTAGCAGACATACAATGTCTGAAACCTTAGGCTCAGGTACTCAGAAGCTTTTCATAAAGGTGATTACTCTAAGAAGTTTAAGGGAATTTTAAAGTCATCCTTTCAGTTCAGTTCAGTTCAGTCACTCAGTTGTGTCTGACTCCTTGCGATCCCATGAATCACAGCACACCAGGCCTCCCTGTCCATCACCCACTCCCGGAGTTCACTCAGACTCACGTCCATTGATTCAGTGATGCCATCCAGCCATCTCATCCTCTGTCATCCCCTTCTCCTCCTGCCCCCAATCCCTCCCAGCATCAGAGTCTTTTCCAATGAGTCAGCCCTTCACATGAGGTGGCCAAAGTACTGGAGTTTCAGCTTTAACATCATTCCTTCCAAAGAAATCCCAGGGCTGATCTCCTTCAGAATGGACTGGTTGGACCTCCTTGCAGTCCAAGGGACTCTCAAGAGTCTTCTCCAACACCACAGTTCAAAAGCATCACTTCTTTGGCACTCAGCTTTCTTCACAGTCCAAATCTTGCATCTATACATGACCACTAAGGGCCCATAAAACAAGCAAAATCTTAAAAACAATTGATTTTTTCCTCTCAAATACACTTGACAGCGAGGGAATCAAGATTCAGTGAGAATAAATGAATTGTCTGGTGTCAATATTTAATTATTTATTATTGACTACAGTTTTCAAACTTTTTCTGTATTATTAATTAAATCATGAAGAGAATTCATCCTTTGCAGCTCATTAAATCCCCAGACTGTCTAGCTTAGAGTCTTTTGTAATAAGTTTTCATCAACAGCTGATTTTATTTCAAGTCTTAATTCTCATGAATATGATTTCTATAACATTTTCATGTGCTGAACTTTGGATAAAGGCTCATGGTCTCTCATAAATTGTGTACAAAAAACTTTGAGAATGAAAATTAAGTATAGTTTCAATGAAACTAAGCCATGCAGTGTGGGGCCACCCAAGATGGGCAGGTCATGGTGGAGAGGTCTGATAGAATGTGGTCCACTGGAGAAGGGAATGGCAAACCACTTCAGTATTCTTGCCTTGAGAACCCAATGAACAGTATGAAAAGGCAAAAAGATAGGACACTGAAAGATGAACTTCCCAGGTCAGTAGGTGCCCAATATGCTTCTGGAGATCAGTGGAGAAATAACTTCAGAAAGAATGAAGGGAGGAGGCCAAAGCAAAAACAACACCCAGTTGTGGATGTGACTGGTGATAGAAGCAAGGTCTGATGCTGTAAAGAGCAATATTGTATAGGAATCTGGATAGTCATGTTAGGTCCATGAATAAAGAAACTGGAAGTGGTCAAACAGGAGATGGCAAGAGTGAACATCGACATTAGGAATCAGCGAACTAAGATGGACTGGAATGGGTGAATTTGACTCAGATGACCATTATATCTACTACTGTGGGCAGGAATCCCTTAGAAGAAATGGAGTAGCCATAATAGTCAACAAAAGAGTCCGAAATGCAGTACTTGGATGCAATCTCAAAAACGACAGAATGATCTCTGTTTGTTTCCAAGGCAAATCATTCAATATTACAGTAATCCAAGTCTGTGCCCCAACCAGTAATGCTGAAGAAGCTGAAGTTGAACGGTTCTATGAAGACCTACAAGACCTTTTAGAACTAACACCCAAAAAAGATGTCCTTTTCATTATAGGGAACTGGAATGCAAAAGTAGGAAGTCAAGAAATACCTGGAGTAACAGGCAAATATGGCCCTGGAGTACAGAATGAAGCAGGGCAAAGACTAATAGAGTTTTGCCAAGAGAATGCATTGGTCATAGCAAACACCCTCTTCCAACAACACAAGAGAAGACTCTCACATGGACATCACCAGATAGTCAACACCGAAATCAGATTGATTATATCCTTTGCCACCAAATATGGAGAAGCTCTATACAGTCAGAAAAAATAATACTGGGAGCTGACTGTGGGTCAGGTCATGAACTCCTTATTGCCAAATTCAGACTTAAATTGAAGAAAGTGGGGAAAACCATTAGACCATTCAGGTATGACCTAAATCAAATCCCTTATGATCATACAGTGGAAGTGAGAAATAGATTTAAGGGACTAGATCTGATAGACAGAGTGCCTGATGAACTCTGGATGGAGGTTCATAACATTGTACAGGAGACAGGGATCAAGACCATCCCCATGGAAAAGAAATGCAAAAAAGCAAAATGGCTGTCTGAGGAGGCCTTACAAGTATCTGTAAAAAGAAGAGAAGCGAAAAGCAAAGGAGAAAAGGAAAGATACAGCGACTTAGCAGCAGCAGCAGCATACCCATTTGAATGCAGAGTTCCAAAGAATAGCAAGGAGAGATAAGAAAGCCTTCCTCAGCAATCAATGCAAAGAAATAGTGGAAAACAATAGAATGGGAATGATTAGAGATCTCTTCAAGAAAATTAGAGATACCAAGGGAACATTTCATGCAGATGGGCTCGATAAAGGACAGAAATGGTATGGACCTAACAGAAGCAGAAGATATTAAGAAGAGGTGGCAAGAATACACAGAACGATAAAAAAAAAAAAAATCTTTATGACCCAGATAATCATGATAGTGTGATCCCTCAGATAGCACCTGACATCTGGAATGTAAAGTCATGTGGGCCTTAGGAAGTATCACTACAAACAAAGCTAGTGGAGGTGATGGAATTCCAGTCGAGCTATTTCAAATCCTAAAAGATGATGCTGTGAAAGTGCTACCCTCCATATGTCAGCAAGTTAGGAAAATTCGGCAGTGGCCACAGGACTGGAAAAGGTCAGTTTTCATTCCAATCCAAAAGAAAGGCAATGCCAAAGAGTGCTCAAACTACTGCACAGTTGCATTCATCTCACTTGCTAGTAAAGTAATGCTCAAAATACTCCAAACATGGCTTCAGCAATATGTGAACCATGAAACTCCAGATGTTCAAGCTGGTTTTAGAAAATGCAGAGGAACCAGAGATCAAATTGCCAACATCCATGGGATCATCAAAAAAGCTAGGGTTCCATAAAAACATCTATTTCTGCTTTATTGACTATGCCAAAGCCTTTGACTGTGTGGATCACAATAAAATGTGGATAATTCTGAAAGAGATGGGCATACCAGACCACCTGACCTGCCTCTTGAGAAACCTACATGCAGGTCAGCAAGCAAGTTAGAACTGGACATGGAACAACAGACTGGTTCCAAATAGGAAAAGGAGTACGTCAAGGCTGTATATTGTCACCCTGCTTTTTTAACTTACATGCATAGTACATCATGAGAAACGCTGGGCTGGATAAAGTACAAGCTGGAATCAAGATTCGCTGGGAGAAATATCAATAGCCTCAGATATTCAGATGACACCACCCTTATGCCAGAAAGTGAAGAAGTAGTAAAGAGCCTCTTGATGAAAGTGAAAGTGGAGAGTGAAAAAGTTGGCTTAAAGCTCAACATTCAGAAAACTAAGATCATGGCATCCAGTCCCATCACTTCATGGCAAATAGGTAGGGAAACAGTGTCAGACTTTATTTTTGGGGGGCTCCAAAATCACTGCAGATGGTGACTGCAGCCATGAAATTAAAAGACGCTTACTCCTTGGAAGGAAAATTATGACCAACCTAGACAGCATATTAAAAAGCAGAGACATTACTTTGTCATCAAAGGTCCATCTAGTCAAAGCTATAGTTTTTCCAGTGGTCATGTATGGATGTGAGAATTGGACTACAAAGAAAGCTGAGCACCAAAGAATTGGTGCTTTTTAACTGTGGTGTTGCAGAAGACTCTTGAGAGTCCCTTGGACTGCAAGGAGATCCAACCAGTCCATCCTAAAGGATATCAGTCCTGGGTGTTCATGGAATTCAGTTTTGGATGATGAAAAAGCTATGGAGATGCATAGTGATGATAACTGCAGAACAATGTGAATATATGTAATGCTATTTATTATACATTTGAAAATGGAAAAAATAGGAACTTGGATGTTATATATATTTACCCCAATAGCAAAAAGTCTGTGAGAATTGAGAAGAGATTCTTCTTGTAAAGGAAGTGGTATTAAATCATTTTAATAATGTAATACATGAGGAAGAAAAAATGTTCAAAGAAGATTTTATTATTACACCTTAATGGTTGATTATACTATGATTCCTCTTGATTGTAACTCATATTTCACTATTAAACACCTGTAATTAATATTTCACTGTTAAAGATTATTTAAGATAATCTTTACTGAATGCTTTCCATATACTTGGAAAAAATCTACACTCAAAATTCTTTTCTGACACAATTTATATATATAAGGTATGTAAGACTGTTTTCTTACCAGCACTCAAATGCCTAGATAACCATTTTGCAGGAAAATTTGCTGAGGTTTGAACTTCCTCAGTTTTACCCTGCTGTAAAATTTTATTTCAGGTACAGACAACTTAATCTGTGATTACTAAAAAGCAAAACTTCCTCCATTAATCAAATTATCTTTTAAATTATAAAATGTAACCAATTATTTCATGAAATGCATTGACTTAAATAGTGTTTAGGATTATGAATTAAATTTCACCTATAAGCCCAAATCCATTAACTCAGCTTAAAAGAAATTCAACACTAGGTATTTAATTGCTGATATCCTACTGAAATTGGTATTTAATAAAGAGAAACATTTTCTAAATACTAAAGAGCTTTGAGATATGAAATGAAATCGTCTATGTCTTAAAAATAAACCTAATCTTAAAAGGAAGAAAAATTAATAGAGTCATGTTCAAAAGCCTTTAACAGGTCTATGAGACTGAAATAGGATCACTTGGGTCTCTCATTATTAAGTAGTATAACATTTTTCACATAGACTCAAGGATTGAAAAAAAAGCCTGGCACCAGTAAAACATATTATACACAGAATATAATGTGCAGAATATACATTTTTTAGTATTCAGCAATGATCAGAGCAATCTTATCTCAACAGACACCAAGAACATTTCAAGAAGTGGGCAAGGATACCAAGTTTCAGGTCTACAAACTAGAAAGAACTAAATACAAATTTTCCCCCTTAAATCTCAAGCAAAGAAAGAGTTTGGCCCAGAGAGTTGAGGCTGTATTATGTGAACATGGCTCTTTAATTTCCAAAGGAGATAGAGCATATAGAAATCTGACCCAAGGATACATTTTTTACTGAATAATTATGCACACATAAGATACATTTCTATATACACTAATATATACACTCAGTGTCTCTGTGCATTCATTATAGATGATGCAAGTGCTATATGAGTAATAAAGAACAATCTTCTGTGACAGAAAAATACTCTTCTTGTTAATTTTTCCTGGTATCAAAAATGCCACAGATGTTTTGCTGTAATTTTCAACAAATTATTTTCATCAAGCAAGAATGGTAAATTAAAATGTATATATTTGTCAGCTAGTGAAGATCAGAGAAAAAAATGATAATAATGTAAGCTAATTTACTGAGTACTTATTATGTGTTAATAATGTATTTTGTTGTTTCAAAACACAACATCATAAGCATGGCACTTTATTGACCCTATAACATTTATAGGGAAACAGAAGTTCAAAGATATCACAATGCTTGCTCACAGTCACATGGTCAACAGAATCATTTTCAAATTCCAGCTTTCTACAACTCCAGACCCTTTGGATGGATCACTATGCAAAATATCTTCCAATACTGCCTCACCACTGATTAACAGCAATAGACTTATAGGAACAGATATTAGGAGAAGGTAAAATAGAAGAGAAAGGGATGAAACTAATTACAAGTGAGAAAAATGGTTATAGATGAGTGTCTAGCAAGCACAGTTTTTAAAACACTATTTTAACACTATTTCACAAACAGTGTGCCTTCTTTTGAAATAGAAATGTGCTCAGAAGTCACATGCAAAGTACCCCTTCTAATTGTTGAATATATTCTTAAATTTCCCTGCCATATCATCACCAGAGTGTTTTTACATTTCCATAATCTGAGAACTGTATTTTCAGATCAAAGAACTTTTTTGCAATGATAATATTTTCTTTTGTGGTTTGGCATGATTCAGATTCGTGTACTATTGTAACTTGCATATATTTCTGGAATGCTTCCCTAATTAGATTATAAAACTTCCTGAAGACAAGGCAAATGTCTTATGTTCAAGATAGAGTTGACCCTTGAACAACATGGGTTTGAGCTGCATGGGTCCATTTATCCTTGAATTTATTCAGTAATATGTGTTACAGTACCACACGATTTGCAGTTGACTGAATTCATGGGTCCAGTACCACAGATTTGGAGGAAATACTTATATGGAGGGCAGACAATAAGTTATACTCAACTGTGTAGAGGGTGAGCACTCCTAATCTCCATGTTATTTGAAGGCTGACTTATTTAGCAGTGAACCAAATACTTTACACACATTAAGCACCACATAAATATTTGAGATTCTGATTACAAAATAACTGAACAGATGGAAATAAAATTACAAGAGCCTAAGAATTCTTTTCAAATATGAGTGTGCACATTGAAGATATAAGTTTACCATTGTATACACTCAAAGCAACTTGGATGAAAAGATTTAAAAGATATTAATACAACTAATTTGGTCCCATCACTTCATGGGAAATAGATGGGGAAACAGTGGAAAGAGTGGCAGACTTTATTTTTGGAGGCTCCAAAATCCCTGCAGATGGTGATTGCAGCCATAAAATTAAAAGACGCTTACTCTTTGGAAGGAAAGTTATGACCAACCTAGATAACATATTGAAAAGCAGAGATATTACTTTGCCAACAAAGGTCCGTCTAGTCAAAGCTATGGTTTTTCCAGTGGTCATGTATGGATGTGAGAGTTGGACTGTGAAGAAACCTGAGCGCCGAAGTTGATGCTTTTGAACTGTGGTGTTGGAGAAGACTCTTGAGAGTCCCTTGGACTGCAAGGAGATCCAACCAGTCCATCCTAAAGGAGATCAGTCCTGGGTATTCTTTGGAAGGTCTGATGCTAAAGCTGAAACTCCAGTACTTTGGCCACCTCATGTGAAGAGTTGACTCATTGGAAAAGACTCTGATGCTGGGAGGGATTGGGGGCAGGAGGAGAAGGGGATGACAGAGGATAAGATGGCTGGATGGCATCACCAACTTGATGGACGTGAGTTTGAGTGAACTCAGAGAGTTGGTGATGGACAGGGAGGCCTGGCTTGCTGTGATTCGTGGGGTCGCAAGGAGTTGGACATGACTGAGTGACTGAATTGAACTGAACTGAATACAACTAATTAATTTTGGGCTCCAAAGTCATTGCGGATGGTGACTGCAGCCATGAAATTAAAAGACGCTTGCTCCTTGGAAGAATAGCTATGACAAACTTAGACAGCAAATAAAAAAGAAGAGACATCAAATATAAAATTTAAAATAAATAAATAAATAAAAACAGAGAAATCACTTTGCCAACAAAGTCCAGATAGTCAAAGCTATGGCTTTTTCAGTCGTCATGTATGGATGTGAGAGTTGGACCATAAAAAAGGTTGAGCGCCGAAGAATTGATGCTTTTGAACCGTGGTGCAGGAGAAGACTTTTGAGAGTCCCTTGGACAGCAAGGAGATCAGACAAACCAGTTCTAATAGAAATCAACACTGAATATTCATCAGAAGGACTGGTGCTGAAGCTAAAGCTCTAGTACTTTGACCACCTGATGTGAAGAGCTGACTTATTGGAAAAGACCCTGATGCTAGGGAAGATTGAGGGCAAGAGGAGAAAGGGTCGACTGAGGATGAGATGGTGGGATGGCATCACTGATTCAATGGGAATGAGTTTGCACGAACTCCAAGAGATAGGGAAGGACAGGGAAGTCTGGCATGCTGCCGTTCATGCGGTCACAATGAGTAGGACACAACTTAGTGACTGAACAACAACAATACAACTGTTCAGCTTCCCAGGTGGCACAGTGGTAAAGAAACTACCTGCCAGTACAGGAGATGTGGGGTCATTCCCTCTGTCTAGAAGATCCCTTGGAGTAGGAAATGCAAACCTGCTTCTGGATTGTTGTCTGGAAAGTTTCATAGGCAGAGGAGCCTGGTGAGCTGCAGTCTAGTGTGGCACAAAGAGTCAGACACACACACGCACACAATACAACTAAGCAAATTTAGGATAAGGAGAGGAAAGAATAAACTTGTTAAATAACTTGTTCTTAATCATCTTGAGTATTTGAAGGAGGTATTGCCAAGCTTGAGAGTTTCTTAATGCATTATATAAATCAAATGACTTGGCCAAGGAGAAATTGCAAATTCAGATATTAACACATTTTATACTTATGCCTTTAACTTATTCCTATATACTTATCAAACTTTTTGTGAGTATATGCGGCCTTCTTCTGTGAATAAGTAAGACATTTTTAAGAGAGATCTTATTGTATTTCTAAGGATAGGCTAAGTTATGCTACAGTAACAATCAGGTCCAAATCTCAAACATTTATTTCTCCTTAGTGCTACAATTTCAGAGTTAAAGGTATTTGGCTCACCATGGCTACCCAAGGACCAAGAATGATAGAGGTTAGCTGCTGTCAATGACTTGACAGTCATGTTCCAAAGAGAAGAAAGCAACAACATTTAAATATTTGTCCCCAAGGGGATATTTCACTCTATTCACAGTGTATTGTACTATGCTGCATTCAGTCGCTCAATTGTGTTCGACTCTTTGTGACCCCATGGACTGTAGACCCCGAGGCTCCTCTCCCCATGGGACTCTCAGGCAAGAATACTGGAGTGAGTTGCCATTTCCTACTCCAGGGAACCTTCCCCACCCAGGGATCAAATTCACGTCTCTTGTGTCTTCTGCATTGATAGGTGAATTCTTTGCTACTAGTGCCACCTGGTCATAATGTATTGGCCAGAACTAATCTCAAAGCCCTATTCACTTACAAAAGGTTTAATAAATACAAACCTACATACTGGACATATTTGGCAAATAACCACATTATAGTCAGAGCACACTGAATTCAAAGTATGAGACATTTTATCAACTTTTTATATACATTTCTTTTCAAAGGAATATATATTTTACAGATAAAGTATACATATCTAAGTAGTTTACTTGTCCATGGCCACTTATTTTATTGGCATAGAAGATGAAAACTAAATCTAGATTTATCAGGATTTTCAAATTCCCATGCTGCATATTATAAGAAACCATGTCCCGTTTACTTTGTGTATGAAAATATAGTATTTGAATAAAAGGGAATTTCTGTGGGTCAGACAGCTCCACTCAAAGAGCTTATTCAGTGTAGAAACATCATCTTGTATGACTTCAATATAGATCACCTGGTATGTTAAAGCTAGTCTTTGAGTTCTTGCAATAGGAATCCAGAATATTCGCATTTAATTTGTAAAATATGTCTCTTCCACGGTTTTGGCACTTGTAACAACTTTTCTAACTAAACTAACTCCCAGAAAATAAATAGTAGACTTCTTGACATTTTAAAATTGATTGCTTTTTCACCCTGGTTGTTATGGTTTCTTTTAACTTGTAGGGGTAGATTGTTTGCCAATACTATACAATACAATGAACACCTTGATCACTAAGAGTTACTATTGGGACTTTCCAGTGTGGTATGTTTTCTCATCACTGATTGGTTTATGCTTCACTATTGTTACCCAGATTCTCAATGTTGTTTCTAAATTTCCACATTGGTTATGACATTCAAAAATACCGTTCCTCTGAAATGACTGTGCATCCTGAAACTCACAAATAATTTAAAAGCAGTATCCTTTGCAATTTATTGAACATGCATGCATTCCATATATAATTTTTTCTGAGCAAAGTATTTCAAAGTCTGAGGCATTTACATTTTTTTTCCCTCTAAGGTGCTATCTGAGTGATAGGAATTTTATTTCCTGACTCAAGCTGTTTCATAGGTTGAACAAATACAAGTCTCCAAACATAATGTAGACAAAATATTGACATAAAAAAGAATAATGAATCTACATGTTCTATCTTCATTTAACAAGCACCCCCATGTTCAAAAGCCTGTAAAATTGTTTGGTGTTTTCACCCATTTTCATTTGGGCTCACATGCACTGCAAAGTCAGTCAGAGGCTCAGTCAAATATCTATTCTCCACAATTTTTTCCCCAGGATATAGATTTTCTCCCTCTCTTTGATAAACAGCCTTCAGACATAGGCTCAGAGAGTAAGATAAATGAAAGAAAAGTGAAGTTCTAGACAATCTTATACAAGTAGCTCAAAATGCTTACAGATTCTGCCTTTGCTCTAAGCCTAACCTAGGTCAGTAATTACAGTAAACCAATCCTTTCATATATATTTTGAAAAAAGAAGTGAAATAAGATTACTGGTCTTTCAGTGAGCACATATTTCACCCCAAAAGGCTTCAAGTTACTCTGTAGCATGACTCTGTATGTGTGTGTATGCTCAGACTTCACAAAATTTAGTGAAAGTGAATAAAGGAAAGAAGGATTATTCCCAATATGTTGAATGAGGGAGCAGTCAATAAACCAAGCACCTCTCTATTCATACTGTGATTAGCATATTTCATTTAAAGACACAGCCACATAATTAAAGTGAATAGTCTAGAGATACACAGAAAGCAAATGGCAGAGGGACAGTGTGAACCTATAATTCCAGTCATATCTTCTTTTAAAATACACTGTTGCATAAAACAATTATGATCACCCACTAGGGCCACATTTGCATACACATCCATTTCCTTCTGTGACATCTATCTAAAGAAATTTCAGAAGCACAATGTGGCCTTCTTTGACTTATAAAAAATATTTACCTCAGGAAAATTTAGACTTTCAGCTAAAAAAATTGGAAAATATTTTTCTACGTTGAGCTTTGTTGGAATTAACTTACATAGACCCTAGTGTGTAGGTGTAATTACAAAGATAGCTTCCACTGTACATCTGTAATGTCAGGCACCTTCTAGATTTCCCCAAGTGACCAATATGAAGTCTGGGAACCTCTTGCAGGCACCTTAGAGGCTCAGGCACCATGCAGGAACTTATCATGTAGTCTGCCTCACAGTGAAACAAAGAGGTATAACACTTAGTCAAGGTCTCCAAGTCTCTCTGGCAGATCTAATAATATATTTTAGTAGAAAAGAAGGGAAGCAAAAGTGTTAGTCACTCGGTTATGTCTAACTCTTTGTGACCCCATGGACTGTAGCCAGCCAGGCTCCTCTGTCCATGGAATTCTCCAGGCAAGAATACTGGAATGTGTAGTCATTCCTTCCTCCAGGGGATCTTCCTGACCAAGGGCTGGAACCCAGGTCTGGTCTCCTGCATTGCAGGTAGATTCTTTACTGTCTGAGCCACCTGAGAAAAGATCCCATAAATAAAATTTACTGAAGACTGAGGGTGTGTGAGGGAAATGAATTAGGATTTCAGTAGCCTTACTGGGGGCTTCACAGACGTTGTGGTGAGATTCTTAAAGATGATTCAGTCATCTGAGAAAGCAATTAACTAATATGAAGACAAATAAACATTTTATAGCAGTGGATAGAGCAAGAATCTGGGGAGTAATAGAGAAGAGAGTAACAGTAAAATGTACTTTAAACAGCAAAATATTAAGAAAAAAATAAAGCCTTTTCTTTTCCATACAATTAAAATAGTTGCATGTAAAAAATTCACAAATATTGTGATTAATGTTTCTGTGTTAATTTCTTAATTAGGCACTTGAGTTAAAGGAAAAAAAAAAGTCAGGAAGTAGGTTATAGGTCTGAGACATTGTGGACAGTTGGCTTTATTCTTCAGAATACTTTGGAATGTATGAGTATTATGGAATATAAGAGAAATGAGTAGCGGTCTCAGGATCCTGAGCCCCAGTATAGTAAAGATTTCCTTCTAAAAGAGGGGTGGTGGCGGGGGAACCTCTTTGTGAAATCTACAGGCTGGGCCTTCCAGGAACCTGTGTCTCAACAGAGCTCAAGCAGAAGACTATTGCTGGCTGTGTGCTTATTCAATGCCAAGAGGTGCTAAAAAGAGTTTGGCTGTGAGTCCAGGTGCCAAGGATGATTGGAAGTTTGATTTTTCCTTCGCTGGAGCCAGCATGGCCAAAGAAGAGGCTCACATTTGATTGAATTTCGTGGAATAGTAAATGGAGCACAGTATTTTATCTATTTCTTCTTTAATGCTTTCACTATGTGTTTATGTGAATTCTAGCAAAGACCTAGAGCAATAAAGCTAATCTTAATCCTTTCTAGCAAAGATTAATTCTTTTAATAATTCAAGTTGGTTTATCAAATTCATTGAGGGAATTTTTACTAAGCAAGTAGAAGAATAATTCAGACCTGCCTAGTGTGTCTTATTTTGGTGAGCATATGTTATTTCCCCCATCTCTGTATTTTAATTTAGTGATTACTTTTGAAATTAAATAAATTTATTGATGATACTTAATCTTCCTCTAAGGTTAAGACTTTTGGTAGTATCTCATATTCGCTTTAAATATGTGAACATAAAATCTGTTGCCCATGCTAGATATTTTGCTAGACATGCTAGACACTTTCAAAAATGAAAGTACATATAATTATTAATAATTATTTATATATATATTATTTACACTTGAAAAACAGATACCAATTGGAATGGTTCAAGAAATCTAGGACATAAAGTTACCTTAGTTTTAAGCATTAATCCAAACAGGTATTCAGAAAGGTGACTATAAACAATTCTATGACTTCACTATAAAGCTAGTTTTCAATCATAGACTTTTTCTCATTTATAGGTTTATGAAGAAACATGATTCCAAAAATGCATCTTAACATGAAAGGCTTAAATACCCAGGCTAAAACTGCCATGAGAGAAAAATAAAAGGAAATTTTTATTCCTGTAATTGTAGGCATTAATCTGGGAAAGTGTGCAGCATGTGTATATTAATGCATTTGCTAATTTCTCTAAGATAATTTCTGAGACATTAGAAAGAATAAATTGAAGACAGATTTCTTAGATAAAGGGTGCAAAGGGATGCAATTATATTGCTACTCTTGGTGGATGAAAATATCTGAAAATGGGAAATTTAATCAAGATCATTAGTGAGAGTTAGTACTGAGCAATAAATCACAGTGTGAAAATACTGTTATGAGAGGCTATAGAATTGTATGACTTTGGGAAATTTACTTAAAATCTCAGTACATCAGTTTTCTTGTCTATGAAATGGATATAATAATAGTATTTCCATTATAAGGTTGTTGTGAGGATTAAATTATACATGTCTAACATGTAAAAAGGAATGATACACAGTAGACAGTATAATGTCTAGCTACTGATTTTATTTGCTGTTGTCATTTAGTCTTTCAGTCATGTCCCACTCTATAGTGACCCCTCTGTGTAGCACACCAGGCTCCTGTGTCCATGGGATTTCCCAGGCAAGAATACTGGAATGGGTTGCCATTTCCTTCTTCAGGGGATATGCCCAACCCAGGGAATGAACCCATGACTCTTGCATTGACAGGTGGGTTCTTTACCACTGAACCACCTGGGAAGCCCATTGACTTTAATTAGGTTCCCTAAAATAATAAAACTCTGATCATATTTTATAATTGTTTATCATGATATGCAGTAACTTTCTGTTCCACCTCCTTTGCTTGTCTCGTGTAACATGATACACTAACCATTGACAAACACGTCTTTATGTGTATTACTGCTGTAAAGAAAATCATTTTGTGTTGTACCACAGATTCAATCATTCTGACAACAGCTAAGTAGAGAACAATTTGCATAAGAACACGTGTATACCTATGGCTATTCATGTTGGTATATGGCAGAAACCAATACAACATTGTAAAGCAAGGATCCTCTAATTAAAAATAAATTAACTAAAACAAAACAAAAGAAACCTATGTAACAATTAATTTGTGCAACAGTTAGTTACTGAGTATGTCCTCCGTACCAGGGTCAGAATATACAGGGAATGTTCTATTCAAAGCCACTGTCTTCTTATACTTTCTATAGATTGCAGAAGGAAAAGTTAGACAAATAAACACCTTTATAATGGATGTGGTATGTAAGTGCTCTGGAGGCAAGAGAAAATAGATTAAGTGGTACAAGAAGAGGCAGAGGTGGAAGGAAAGAGCACGGTGATAAGGTGACATTCAAAAAGAAACGACAGTCACAGGGGGAAACCAACTGCTGTTATACTGGGAAAGCATTCTAAAGAAGAGAAGCATGTACACAGCACCTCAGGCCTGAGGGTGCTGACAAGATTCTAGGGAGAAGGGGACACTGTATTAGACTGAACAAATGACAGCGGGCAATGGAGATAGAAGACCAGGTCTGAGAGCAGGCCAGATCATGAGTTACCTTGAAGTCCATAGTAAGAACTTTAGCTTTCAACCTGAGTAAGATGAAGGAGCAGTTGGAGAGTTTTAAGCAAAGACCGTGTGAAACTGGAACACAGTGTGCTTAGATTTTGCTTTTAACATGATGATCAAGAGACACAGGGAAATGAATTCTGAGCTCCTTGAAACACTGGCCCACAACCATCAATGTGCGATTTCATCCTCCAGTTTTCCAGGCTCTTGAACCTGTTTTCAAGGGTCCTAGATCCTGCCTTTAAGGGAAGATGAAAGATGAATAAGAAAGTGGGAGAAAAGAAGAGAGAGAGAAGAGCAAGAAGAGACACTTCCTTTACAAATAGGTCTCATTATAACTTATCAGACAGTTACAACTCTCTAAAAGGAGCAACTGAAGCAGAGGTTGTGCTGCTTCTAAGGAGGACAGCAGCCACACTCTGACCACATTCTGACCTTCCTAGCTTTTCCATGTAGTTGCTTCATGACCCTAGCAGAATAACATGATTTTTGTCTCAGTTTCTTCATCCTTAAAATGTGGTAAATCTTCATCCCAGGCTGGCTGTGAAATGTAAGTGTCTGACATACAATATGCAAGGGTCAGTATATTTTGCTATTGTTTTTTACAACAACATGAGATTTGTAATAAGGTAGTATTGGTTGCAAGATGGTACTTATGAAAATATCTTTTTTATAAGTTAAAATGCACCATTAAGGTGTACAATAAGCCTAAATAAGAGACTGCACTAAATGTTCTAATTAATTTTTAAATCCATCTAATTTCATATTTGTTAAAATGTTATTGATACAAGGAGAAATGTCATCTTTAAAATGATAGTAAAATGATTACCAAAAATGGAATAAAAAAAAGAAAAAGGTAGTATTTGGTTAATACTTAAAACATAAGATCCAATAGGTAAGACTATTTCTGCCATCAAACTACCTTAAATTACAAATCACAAATTATGTATGCCTGTGCCAAAATACAACTGCTTCAGCAAGCAGTGAATTTGCATATACAATCATTTTAATCAAAGGCACCTAGTTGATTGCACAATTATCTGTTTTGCATACACAAAATTTGAATTCTGTACATGTGAATCCTCGTTTGTACATGCACCTAATTATTTTGTTGGTGCAACTTAGAAATCCCTGTTTAATATATTAGGGTGTTAGTTATCTTGCATTTATAGCAAGATGGATTCAGTTTTTATTGACTAGTATGACAGAACTCCTTGAAGAATATGGGAATGGATCCTGGTTCCACTCCTGACAGAGGGGAATGCTACTATACTTGCATTTTGGGCCAAGAAAAAAATTTTTAAAAACATGTTTTTCTACACACACTTTCGCTTTTTGCCTTCTTATTTAGAAGTTATTTCAAAATTTAAAGAAGACTTTAGTTCACAGGGAGAAGCCTTGAGTGGTGATCATAATGAGCTCACTCAATTTTCCACATTGTTAGTCTCTAAATGACAGGAGTGGGCTGTTGATCCAACTACTCTTAGGCATTAGAGAAATTTTAGAGCTGGTAAAAAGTACCAAATTTATAGTCCTGTAGACAGAAGCTCTCTATGGAGCTTCTAAACAACAAGAACAAAATAGCTTGAAAGCAGTGAGGCAAAACTCTTTATATTATTATGGATTTGCCGGACAATCAAGATTCTAGTAAGGCGCTAAGTGAGGGTGATGTGATACATCACAGGCTGGGAAAACTGATGACCACAATAATAAAGTTCTAGATAAGCAGGAAGCCTATTTTCCAACTAATTTATTCTGAAGCCCATTAGGACACAAGCCTGTTCAAAATCCAAAATTATTCACAAACTCATATTAAGAGGTTGCTCTATGTTACAGATGGGTCATTGTTAATAGCAGGTGTCTTTTGCCATTTGAATCTTTCAGATGCAGGTCTTTTCCACATGCTTTTGGGATCAGCCTTGAGAATTCAACTAAGATTCAATTTAGTAATAGACATTAAACATCATCGCTGTTTCACCTACTATTTACCCAAATGCAGATATGTACTTGTAACAAGCAGATTCTACATTAGAGCAAGAGTAGAAATCCAGTGTGGGGATATTCATGATTTTGCCAACTACATATTGATTCATCTTGGTAGTCAGACTACAGAGAAATCCTTTCAAGTGTTCTGAATTCTTGAACTTTGAACCCTGTCATCCAGTTCAATATTGAATGGTGTATATATATATATATAATAAATTTCCTCTCAAATACTTAAACGTATTCATTACTGTTGGTTTAAACTCAGATCAAGTCTATCTATAGTGACTCTTCAATAATACTATACAGTCTGTTTCCTTCCAATGTTCACTTTCATTATCTCCTGGAAGGGAACATGCTGTAGTAATTAAAACACAGGGGTTCTGAGAGTCAGCCGTGTCTGGTATGGGAGACTGAAGCATGCCTCTAGGAATTTGTGTGCTGGTTTTATTCCTTCCCACACTGACTTTGAGTTTGGACTTTATTTTGACCAATGAGGCATTAGCAAGCATGCTTCACAGTGAGGCACTTGCCATGGGGCCTGTGCCCTGGAGCAATCCCTGGAACTGAACTGCGTGATATGTGAAAGTTTAAGCTATTCTACTGTGGAGAGCTGTGAAGAATGATTCATCATGTAGGAAAAGGGGACACATGAAGAATTGAGACCACCAGTTAAGCTTCTACTTGAATGTAGACACGTAAGTGGCCCCAGCCAACTTCAGGTGGAGCAGAATAACTGCCCGGTAAACCTACAGAATCATGACAACTATCAAGTTTTAAGCCATTGAGATTTAGGGTAGTTTGTTACACAAAAATAGATAATTGATATATCTTGGATCAAACTCAGGTTCCATTACTTGTCTAGCCATGCAAATTTGGCTAGTTGTTTAAGCTTTCTAATTCTTACATCTTTCAGCTCTATGTTACAGGTAACAATTGCAGTACTTCATAGGACTGTGAAATAGAGCAAAGTAATAAATATAAATAATTTAGTACAATACCTGAGCCATTATAAGTGCTTAGTGAAAGTCACTCTGTCACGTCCGATTCTTTGCGACCCCATGGACTATACAGTTCATGGAATTCTCTAGGCCAGAATACTGGAGTGGGTAGCCTTTCCCTTCTCCAGGGGATTTTCCTAACTCAAGGATTGAACCCAAGTCTCCCGCATGGCAGGCAGATTCTTTACCAGTTGAGTCACAAGGGAAATCCAATGAACAATAATTTTTATCATCAGTTTCATCACCTCAACCATCATCAGCATTACAACAATCATCACCACTAACACCAACGCCCATATGAACACTGCCAGAAACACTTTCCTGATATCTAATCCTTTCATGATGCCCTTTGTGTCTCTGGTCTATAATGAAAATCAATCCTTTTTAACTGAGACATTTTTAATGCCTCATATACAGGCAAAACTTCTTTCCTTAAGGTCAATGATAATGTAATGGAAATAACTCATTTAGGTAGCCTTTCACATTATTTTATTAGTTTACTAAAGAGATTTGGCAAAATCACTAAAAGTAAATTTAATAGTCCTATTTGAATTTTTGCCTTATTGTCATGAATATTGTCTTTAAAAAAAAGTCTGGCTATTCTAAAAAAAAAAAAAAGAAAAAAGAGCCTGTGTCTCCCATGAAAAAGGAATTTTCACAAAGGAATAGATTTTGTTGTGTACTTTGTATATAAGGACATAAAATAAAATATTAACCTGAGAGAGGAATATTTATACCTATTGAATGAAGGCCAGGAAAGAATGTAGTGTGTGGTCTAAAACAGTGGCTCCCAAGCTCTATTCCTGATTAGAAACATCTGGGATGACTAATAAAATTCAGATTCCTGCGCACTTCAGTCCTCTCTCAATCCTCTGTTTATAACAATTGTACAAAGGATAATATTTTCATAGTTAGGTGAGGAAAGCATTAAAATCAGATTAATTTTAAAAATGAAAATTCAGATACCCTATGATTTGATTACATTCTTTGGAGTACAGGGATTTTTCTATTGCTCTTCAAATCCAATCAGGTGGGGAGTTGAATATTCTACCCAGGGCCCACCACGTACAATTTCAATGTCTCTTCTCTTCTTTCTACTTCTTCCTTCTCTCCCCTTATACTTAGACAAAAGGTAAGTACTCCTAAGTGATACTGATTCACCTGAAATATAAGGAAAAACTTATGGGGTTGGTAGGCCTTTGCTGGTATTCCCTGGTGGCTCAGTGGTAAGGAATCCTCCTTGGAAGATTCAATGCAGGAAATGTGGGTTTGATCCCTGGGTAGGGAAGATCCCATGGAGAAAGAAATGGCAACCTATTCCAGTATTCTTGCCTGGGAAATCCCACAGACAGAGAGGCCTGGTGGGCTACAGTTCATGGGGTTGCAAAGTGGTTATTGTTGGTCAACTCAGCTACTAAACAACAACAAAAACAACAGGCCCTTCCTACTCAAAGTGGGTTCATGGAGCAGTAACATCTACAGTGTGTTAAAAATGCAAATTTCAAGCCCTCATAACAGAGTAGTGGTTCTCCATTCCAGTTCCCCATAGAATCACTAGGAAGCCAGAGCATTAACTTTTGGATGCCAAGCACCATCCAAGAGACTCTGAGTGGGCCCAGTAGGCAACTTTTTTTTTTTCCCTTAAATTCTTTGGTGGGTATAACATGTAGTTTGGGTGGAGACACACTCATCTCAAGGAAAGAGAGCATGAAATTGCAGACTGATTTTACTACTTCTCCTTCCATGGCCTTCTCTAGGCTCTTAGGGAAATCCTGGTTCTGGTAATTCCTTTAGATTTTTTTACACCACTGGACAAAGAACTCTTGGCTTATTACTCAGGGTTTCTTGACCCATCCTGCCTAGTCTGATTTCTATCCTGCCTTCTTGATAATCTCCTTGGAATCTGAATAAACTTCAGTTCAGTTCAGTCACTCAGTCGTGTCCGACTCTTTGCGACCCCATGAATCGCAGCACGCCAGGCCTCCCTGTCCATCACCAACTCCCAGAGTTCACTCAGACTCACGTCCATTGAGTCAGTGATGCCATCCAGCCATCTCATCCTCTGTTGTCCCCTTCTCCTCCTGCCCCCAATCCCTCCCAGCATCAGAGTCTTTTCCAATGAGTCAACTCTTCCCATGAGGTGGCCAAAGTACTGGAGTTTCAGTTTTAGCATCATTCCTTCCAAAGAAATCCCAGGGCTGATCTCCTTCAGAATGGACTGGTTGGACCTCCTTGCAGTCCAAGGGACTCTCAAGAGTCTTCTCCAACACCACAGTTCAAAAGCATCGTTCTTCGGCGCTCAGCCTTCTTCACAGTCCAACTCTCACATCCATACATGACCACAGGATAAACCATAGCATTGACTAGATGGACCTTTGTTGGCAAAGTAATGTCTCTGCTTTTCAATATGCTATCTAGGTTGGTCCAAGGAGTAAGCATCTTTTAATTTCATGGCTGCAGTCACCATCTGCAGTGATTTTGGAGCCCAAAAAATAAAGTCTGACACTGTTTCCACTGCTTCCCCATCTATTTCCCATGAAGTGATGCATAACTTTCATAGTATCAATAGGACACAGTACTATGCTTTCAATATAAAAGTCGAGTCCTTTTAAGCACTGCAATAATGGTAATGCTTACTTACATTATGGTTAGGACTCCAACCCCCACAGCCATTGTTGCTTTTTATAATTTTACTGTTGTAGGATGATGATATGATTATCTCTGAATATACTTCAATATTTTTAAAAATGCCTTTTGTGGGTAAAATCTTACATCTCATGCACTTGGAAACTATTCTACTCAAACAAATTGACTTTCTTTAATCCTTCACAGTTTACTGTGGATTAACCAGTGAGAGAGGGAAAATAGACCTTGGGAGCAAGCAAGATCCAGTCCTCTTTGTGTGTGACTGAACTAAAAACTGGTATTTTCCCCCTGTAATCTTAAAATTGATCTTTAAACAGTGAAGTAAGAGCACTAATAAATCCAAATCAAATACTTGAAAAGTAATGTTTTGACTGAAATTATTGAATAGGGAGTAAACAAAGAGAATTCTTTGTAAAATTGTTGCTAGTTATTGAACTGGCAGCTTTAACATTACCTGGGAACACAGAAATGCAAATTTTTGAGTTTTAGTGTAGATCTACCTGATTAGAATCTACATTTTAACAAGATAACCCAAGTGGCTCCTAGGCACATCCAAGTTTGAGAGACATTGATATATCATAGAGTAGGACTCACAAATTTTTTCCTCCAATATTTGTTCTTCCCTAAATCCCACCCCATACAGCATCCCATACAGTTGCCCATTCCTCTTTTTTATCCAAAATCTTTGTAAACTTTTCTTGCAACTCCAAACTTCTTATTATCCCCCTCCCAATCACTTGGCTCTTTGACTAAGTCTTAATTTACCAAGAAGTCAAATCTATGGGTAGGGGCAGGATGTGATACAAAGGTTCTGTTTTATTTATTTTTTTTCTTTATTGCAAGAAGAGAAAAAAAAAATAGTGAAACTTCTCCATCAACTCTAAACTAATAAACTCTCAAAGAAGTAAAATAAGTAATGACCTGATGCAAAATCTTCTTATAAGTCTGACAATGCAAAGAGTCCATGAAAATACCAGCTCCTCAGTATTGCAAAAACACACAAACATGTTGAGTTTGTTCTTCCAAGATAGAAATAAAAGGGTACCAATTTCTCAGAGATGAATTAGATTGATGCAAACCACACCACTCATCTTAGTATTCAATGAACAATCATAATAATCCAAGGCAATTATGGAAGTTAAGATATTAATTCTTTTTCAGTATTTACATCTTTTAAGAATAGTAGCAAAAACAAAAACACTTATCTGTGCAGTAATGATTGAGTGCTCCATTTTCAATAGAAACACTATAGTATTCGTTCTAAAGAATTAGACACTAACAGGCTACTTACTACTTTTCTAATTTGAGAGATTTTGAATTAGAGTATGAATAACTGAAGTATCTATGAAAACAAATCTCTACATTGACATAATGCAATTGAAAACTAAATTCTTTGTTTTCATTGGAAAAGAACAGAAGAAACAAAACATCTTAAAAAATCTAATATATTGCAGAGAACTCTAACTTTTCTTCTTGAGAGCACACCACTGTAGCCTACATTTTATTATTACTATTATTTTGCACAAATTTTGTACCATGTTTCCTTCTGCCACATATAGCATTACTCAGGAGAAATCTCCAAAAGGAGCCACAGTGCATTTGTAACAAAGAAAAATTCTGCTTTCCGATACAATGATGCAACTAAAACAAAGTTGGGTTTAATCAGCTATGAAACTGGAAAAATGAGAATCAGCCTGCATATTATGACTAAGTTCATTAACACCTCCATGAATTACAGGGGGGAAAAAAAGAAACATCTGGTTCTTCTTATCAAATTTCTATATAATTTTAACTTTCTCTTAAAAATTATGTCTTTAAAATACATTGCACTGCCTTTGATAGCATGAATATTAGCATGTTTTCTCAGGATCATCCTGGGCAAACAGATGGCAAAAGTGAAATGGAAAACATTTGGAAAATAGTAGCCTTTCCTAGGCTCCTGGTATAAGTGTACAAGAGGTTCTTTGAGTTCTAATTTTGGCTCCAATCAGAAGAAAAAAGGGAAGGGTTATATCCCTGGAAAAAAACAATGTAGCCTACTCCAGAATATGCCTTTCAGTCCATTTAAGTGCTCACATTTTTATAGGTTTTATATGGACATAAATCATTTTGAATCTTAGAATGAAAAACATTCACTGTAGATTTGAAAAGAGAAAAACCAACTTACCACAGCAGTTTAGTTAATTCATAGGCACCATCATCTGAAACAACAAAAACATATTTTGATATTGCAATCATAAAAACTGCCAAAAACATTCAAATTGTCTTAAAACACATACTGTGAATTTATCTACAGAATCAAAATTAAATAAGCAATGAAAATACCTTGTCTGATCTAAATCATTTAGTTATTTCAGATGAAAGCATTGCATCCCTACTATTCTACATCCAAATTAGATAATTGCTTGCTTTCAATATCTTTTGCATATGCATACTGGCATATGTATATTTCACAATGTTTTCTTCTGGTATTCACATTTACAAGTAGGCAGAAATACAGAGTCTATTGAATAATACAATCTTAGTTCTGGCATGAATACAGTCATGACACACATCCTAATATACAGCTCTGAGACTGCCATATAAATCCCTTTGCTAAGCTCAAAAAAACCTCTCTATTGTCTATACAGAAAAAAAAAAAAAAAAAGCTAAAGTATTTGTCCCAGTGTCTAGCAGGGTTCCATCAGTTGCTACTATTCTACCTAAAATTTTCCCCCAAAACTCTCCAGTGCACCCTCATTCTCTTTTTCAAGTTTATCTATCACAGACACTTGTGCCATATTTTCACACCCTATCTTAAACACAAATGTTTTATTTAACAATATTTTAATTTTTCCCTTTTCCTCTGCCTCAATATTATTTCTACTCATTCTTCAGTTCCACTTCAATTAGCATCTCCTCCATGAAGCTTGTCTTAATGCCCAGAGAAGGAATTAATCTAAGTGTTCCCCCCATATTTTGTAATTTATGGCTATCTCTCATCATTTAAAGACTAGTTGTATTGCACCTGTTTCTGCTAATAAAGTTTTAATTTTGAAGGAATAGTGATACCATTATGAATTAAACACTTCAGTTTCATGAAAAAAAAATTAAGGAATTGAAGTTGAAGGAAATTTCCTCTATTGATAAATGGCATTTTAGGCAAGTTGTTAAATTCTTTTTGTACCATATGGGAATATTTTCTCTTTTTTTAAATTTAAAAACATCTTATTTGAAGGTTTGAATTCTGTACAGAAAGGTGATAATACTACTGGACCTCTATTAGTACAGTATATGTTTGAAATTAGTATTTTAAAGAACAGTGACACATTTGCCTTGAACAATTAACATGGTGACCCCTGCAGCAAGAATGACATTAGTAGCAGATTCTTAGGGGGAAAAATCTCTTTATGTAGAATGAAATGACAACATTACTTTGTTGGTAACTTTTTACTCCTGGCCAGGTTAATTATGTCAGATCAGATTGTGTAATTGCAGGGGCTTCCCTCGTGGCTCAGAGGGTAAAGTGTCTGCCTGCAACGTGGGAGACCCAGGTTCGATCTGCGGGTCAGGAAGATTCCTTGGAGAAGGAAATGGCAACCCACTCCAGTACTCTTGCCTGGAAAATTTCATAGATGGGGGAGCCTGGTAAGCTACAGTCCATGGAACTGCAAAGAGTCGCACACGACTGAGCAACTTCACTTCTACACATTCACAATGTCTTGTTCTTTATTCTCCTTTTGGATTCATAATCACTTTCAGCTTAAAAATGTTGACAAACAATTCCGTGCAACTGCTTCTATCAGGTTTTTTTTTTTTTTCTTCCTAGATGATTATAACTTGGCTACACATCTGTCTTATTAACAGTTTTCTTATTGCTTTCATATATTAAATATCCAGAAAAAAATATTGAGTTGAATAATTAAACCTAAATTATCAATGTAAAGATTTTAATGTGGATATTTAAAATAACAGCTGCTGCTGCTAAGTTGCTTCAGTCATGTCCGACTTGTGCGACCCCATAGATAGCAGCCCACCAGGCTCCCCGGTCCCTGGGATTCTCCAGGCAAGAATACTGGAGTGGGTTGCCATTTCCTTCTCCAATGCATAAAAGTGAAAAGTGAAAGGGAAGTCGCTCAGTCGTGTCCAACTCTTAGCGACCCCATGGACTGCAGCCTACCAGGCTCCTCCGCCCGTGGAATTTTCCAGGCAAGAGTACTAGAGTAGGTTGCCACTGCCTTCTCCAATGCATGCGTGCATGCTAAGCTGCTTCAGTCATGTTCAACTCCGTGCAACCCTATGGACAGCAGCCACCAGGCTCCCCTGTTCATGGGATTCTACAAGCAAGAATAATGGAGTAGGTTGCCATTTCCTTCTCCCAAAATAAGAACGATGTTTCTTAATTTGGTGAGAGGAAGAACTATATTAGATTATTTGTACCTAAATCTAGACTGATATTTCATCTTCAGAATTATGTGTTATTTCAACGCTCTACAGTTCTTCTCACAGGAAGAACAATGGTATAACACATAATTAAGAAATATATATGTATATATATATAGATTTAAATTTGTGATTCAGCAAAGCTCCTAAAGTAGAATAATACTCAGTAATTGAACACGTACTGATAGTCTGAGTCTACCACCAGGTCAATAGTAGACATGGTCCCCTATAAGAGTCAAAGTTACCAAAGTGTTTTAACATGAGTAAATCAGATATCATTATGGAAGCAACTTTAGAAATATTAATAATGTTAATATTATTAATAAAAAATTTCATTTAATTGAGTTTAGATATAATTATTAATATCTGTCAACCTATGACTTTGATTTTCTTAAAAAAATAAGAGTGTGGACTTTACACACTGATTGGTTAGGGCTATCACCAGTAGATAAAGAAACAGAGAAATGTCAGTGGTGGGCTTCCCTGGTGGCTCAGCAATGAGAAATCCATCTACCAATGCAGGAGACACAGGTTCAATCCCTGATCCAGGAACAACTCATATGCTGAGGAACAACTAAGCCCATGTACTACAACTACTGAACCTTTGCTCTAGAGCCCAAAACCCACAACTGAGCCCTCACAATGCAACTCCTGAAGCTCATGTGCCCCAGGGCCCATGCTCCACAACAAGAGAAGACACCCAGTGAGCAGCATGCACAACTAGAGTACACCCCATTCTCTGCAACTAGAAAAAAGTCCATGCAGCAACAAAGATTCAGTTCAGCCAAAAATAAATACATAAATATATATATATATATATATATTTTTTTTTTTTTTTTAATAAAAGTCTTTGGTAAGCAGCCTGGAATTTATTGTTGCATTGTTCTTCTATGCCAGATGTAATGCAAACATAGCTGGACTAGGGACTATAGGGACAGCTTGCTGAGAACAATGATCTGATGTTAGTCTATTTCACTCAAAAGGCAACCAAAATTTAGCAAAGAAAATCCCATTAAAATAAATGTTTATTAGGGAATGCTTAATTGATATCTGTCCCGGGGATACTTAAACAAATATTATCTTGCACATGACTGGAATTGCCAAAGAACAAGACAAATTAAAACCTCTAATTCTAGTAGCAAGTTATATTTTCAATGACCTGTATTTTCTAACATGTTCATGTAATTAATTCACTACCTTTCTTGATCCATATTTTCTGTATTTCTTTTTTTTCCAAATATATTTTCCATTTCCATCTCTCTTTCTTCTGCATTTTGATTAGGTCCTGAGAATGGCATCCACAAAATATAGGAATCCTTCCAGATAAAATAGATAACTTACCAAGTGTATAATCAACTGATGAAGAAGACAAAAGATCCTATCAAAAACTCAGGAACTTTTGTTTTGATTCTAGAGTTGCTGGCATAAGTATGAAAATGGAGTCATTCCAAATAAAGTGGTTTATGGAAAGAACATGCACCTATGTGCTTTTTATGGCTTAAAAGAAGTTTTCTGAAGATTTTTCATATGCAAATTTATTCAAATAGCATTTACAATTAGCATCTACCTCTCTATATTTGACCATTTAATTCTCATAAAGGGTATCTATTTTCTATAAAAGAACCCCAGTGTCTGAGTACAGGAACAGAATACTAAACTGATATCATTCCAATATTGTGATCATATGATTTGTCAAAAAATGAAGTGAAGAATAAATTAAATATGTATTATTGCCTTCTCTGTATATCCATACTAAACAGAAGGTAGGAATAAGCCAGCTATTTCTATATTTACTTGTAGAACCAATTATAGAAATAATTATGAAAACAAATGCAAATAGGTACCCACTCTGGGCATAGAAAATTATTTTAGCTGTTAAATTCCTGAGTTCCAATAATATCGCTGAAACACATGCATGCTTAAATACTACATACATATGTATCTTTATCTTATATAGACACACACACACACACACACATGCATATACAGATACAGATACATAGGTGGTCAGAGTAATTCTCCTTTCTAGTTTCATTAGATTTTCTCTTAGCATTTCCTTTTCTTCCTACCAAAACTCCAGTTCATATTTCTTATATCAGTAATGAGCAAGTGAAGGACGTGAGCTTCAGTGACAGAAGATGATGGTAACAGGGGAAGGAACCAAGAGTGAAATGGAACTGTTGTGACTGAGCCTCACTACACACATCCCAGAAAGAGCCCTGGATCAATGCCTAGAACAGATTTTGTTAAAAAAATAAATAAATAAAGGATAAATATTAGGTTTTATTAGAACTTTTTTGTTCTGAAATACAAATTTTATTTCAGCTATAAATAACTGGTACCTCTATTTTAATCATATTAGGCTGAGGTTTTCCTTAGTTTTGTGAGTATAAATGTCAACTAGGAAGTTGAATGTGCAAGTCCATGGTTCAGTGGGAAGGTTAGGGCTAGAAACACACATTGGGAATGGAATCATAGAGATGGTATCTAAGATATGGAAATTAGACAGCATGTCAGTAGCAAAGAGTAGAAGGTTTAGGCTAGAGTCTAAGGAAGCCCAACATGAAGAGTGAGAACTGAAGACAAATCACAATCAAATTCTGTAAACTCCAGGAGTAAACTCCGGCAGTTGGTGATGGACAGGGAAGCCTGGCGTGCTGCAGTTCACAAGGTCGCAAAAAGTTGGACACGACTGAGCAACTGAACTGAACTGAACTGAACTCTGTAACCTTTAGCTAGAGAGGAAGATTTAACTGGGTCTTTATCAAGTCTCTGCTTAATGCCACATTCTGTGCTAGGTGCCCTAATGAACAAAATTGACTCCCATTCGATCTGACTTATGCTTTAGAGCAGTGGTCCCCCACAATTTTTGGAACCAGGGACTGGTTTTGTGGAAGAGAGTTTTTCCACGGATCAGGGTAGGGGTGGTTTTAGGATGATTTGAGCGCATTACATTTATTGTGTACTTTATTTTTATGATTATTACATTGCAATATATAATTGAATAATTAAACAATTGTCACTTGCCACTCACTAATAGAGTTTTGATACGAGTCTGCAAGCAGTTGATTTATCCTGGTCTCTGTGCAGTCAAACCTCTGTGCTAATGATAAACTGTATTTGCATCTGCTCCTCAGTGCTAGCATCATCACCTCAGGTTCACCTCAGATCATCAGGCATTAGATTCTCCTAAGGAGCGTGCAACCTAGATCCCTTGCACGTGCAGTTCACAGTGGGGTTCAGGCACTTATGAGAATCTAATGCTGCCACTGACCTGACGGGAGGAAGAGCTCAGGTGGTAATGTGAATGATGGGGAGCAGCTGTAAATGAAGAAGCTTCACTCGCTGATCACTATTCACCTCTTGCTTAAGTCCAGTTCTTAACAGCACACTCATCAGTACCAGGGGTTGGGGACCCCTGGTTTAGAGTCCATAAAACTATGTTTCTCCAGTATTTCTGTATTCACAAAAACATTTCAGTGGCATTCTAAGATTTTTCAACTTCAACCAGCACTTTATTATTCCAGTGTCAAGCATTTCTTACAACAACCACTCCCTTACATTTCTTCTCAATTCCTTTCAAAATCTAAAACCCACAGATTACAGCTTAAAAAAAATGGCTCTATGATATTGTTTTTCCTTGAACTACACATTTCAGGAAAAGGAGATACTACAACAGATTTGCAATGTATTTTCAACTTAATATTATTCTACTCACTTTATTTGATTTTATTTTTTCCCTAAATTATAACTGTGCAACATGGGGGATTGCAAAGATTTCTTCAAGAGGAATGATTAAGGTGTTAGATTCTCAGATTTTTTGAGTGCTACCAATCACTAGAGAAGTTACAGGCAAAGCAACAATGTTCATCTAACACACCAGTAGAAGAAAAAAAGAAAATCTTAGAATTTCTTTAACCTTGAAGAAACTATGTAGACAGACAAGGCTTGAAACAAATTTTACAGGCAGTGTCTTGCTCCAGGGCATGTTTTATAGCCTTAGCCTGGGTAAATATGCTTCAGTTTCAATTAATAAAATTATAAATTTAGGATCTATGTTTTAGCAAAGTTACAATTTGGGTTTATGCAATGTTAAACTAAAGCAAAATAAAGCCATAAATTACCATACCCTCTGAAATACTTTAATACAGTTGGTTCAAAATTGAATTTTTATCCCATTACTCTAGGGAGATAGTTGCTATAAAAAGGCATTTTCACTCATTTTCATCATTGTCATGATCTAAGTTTTTTTTCTTCTAATACTGAAATAGTTTTTAATGTAGCTTTTGAAAATTGTATTGATGTTTGTTCTTTGGCTTTTCTCTTTCTTGAGATAATTCTTAATTTGCTAATATATTGCTAGTGCTACAGCTTTGCATATTTTTTGCTTGTTTAATCTATTTGTTCTAAAAAAACTAGCAAATTTTCCATCTAATTTTGCTATTCTTTTCAAAATGCATTCAAAAATGCATTCTTAGATTAACTTTGGTTTGAAATATGAAGTACTAATGTAAAATTTACCTTTGCATTTTATTTAGAGGAGTGGAATATATTGAGAAGATTGAATAAACTAAAGCAGGATTTCAAGGAGAATGTTCACACACTTAAGATTTTTAAAACATATTATTCTTTGAAAATTGCCACTGCAAAGAAAGAACCAATCATTGTTCACACGATTTCCTTGATTTGGGGTTGGGACAGCAGAAACCAGACATTTTATTGTCTCTAACTCTGAAGTAGATGTCTTAGAACATCAGGCTTAAATAAACACTGAGCTTTGATACCTTTCAATGAAATAAATAAACTGAATGAACAGTAGGAAGAGGTGGAAGGAGAAAGTTTTGTGGTTGAAAAATGAGCCTTTAAGTATTATTAAGAAAATTGTGATTCTATATAACAAGAAAATCCATAATGCATGTTTTTCAAGTTCACATATTCCTGGTGTCCTGCATCCCTGGCTTTGTTCAAGGGTCTCTTTTTTCAGTCTCCCCTTATAGAGCTGTAGGATCTGGCTGCTTGGTAGGAGTTTGAGAAAGTGTTACTAACATGTAAATATTTCAACTGCAATCTCTGTCTATTCTTTATATATATATATATATATATATTTTTTTTTTTCCCCTCTTCAGTCCCCCAGTTAACATGAAATTTCCTCTACAGCAAATTCTGTCCTATTTATTTCTTCTCTCCCTAGTTTCTACTCAAGGGCAAGTATCCCAGTATGTAGTAAAATATTCCCCATAAAATTTTCTTAATTTTCTTGGCACATCCTCTTTTCTACTATGAATGAACTCAACTTGTCCATAAAGTTCTACTCTTTCACTAAAATCAAGACTTCTATTCATAATACTCACTCATTTTTCCAATGGAGCCCACCTCCCTTGCCCCAACAATTCAAAATGATAGGAGAAGCAGATGAATTTGATATATGCTTGAGTTTTGAATACTACTCCCAGAAGTAAGGGGATTAAAGCAAGTCTGGGAGATCATGAAGTGGATACTAGAACTGCAAAGAGTATCAAAGTATCAAAGAGACTTTGCCAAAGTTGAATACTTAAGAAAGCAGTGTACAGGGAAGGGAATGATTAATGTGTAAGCTTCTAGTGGAGATAAGAGGGGACAGGGTTGAGGAACCTTATAAAATATCTGATATGAACACTTTCCTCTACATTTCAAAATATTCCCATTATCATTCACTTATTCTCTTTCTTACATCTGTTGCAGAGGAAGCCTGAGGTCAATTTGATGATTATCAAACATAAGGTTATAAAGTCTCAATTAATGTGACTTGATTTTGAAATTATTTAATGATTGAAAATCTTTATCTTATTAAACTGTTTACTGCCTTCCAAAACAATGTAATTTTCTGCTTCTTTTTTATTGCAATGTGAAATAAAAACTTGAGTTCTAGAGCTAAAGAGATTAGATTCAAATCAAGACTTTGCCACTAGCTAACTATGTGTTCTTGAGAAAAGCAGCAAATTACTTAATCTCTCTGGACCTCAGTTCTCTCATCTGTAAATGGGAATAATAATGGTATTTATTCCATAAAATATTATTTGTGTGCAGATTTGAGAGGTTTGGCACAGAGTCAGCTTGTGAACATGGTAATGAACTTGTACAATGCCATTCCTTAAACACTCCTGTTTTTTCTCTTTCTTCCAGTTATTATGTCCAATATTTCTCTAATAACTCTTATATTCCCTATTGTTTACTTATTTATTCTTCCCAACTCAGAAAACAAGAATTGTCCAAGATCTTGTATTTGTCTTATTATTATTATGACTGCCTTTTCTTTGGTAATTTTATCCATTACCATGGCTTCAGCCTTCACGGGGGCTTCCCATCTAGACATCCCATTGCCACCAATGAGTCACAACATCAAGTCAATATTTATACCCTATATGCCACCCTTCTGGTCTTCCCAATTTTTATCATTCCTGCTTCTTGCCAGTTTAAAACTGCAGAGTTAATCTTAGTTTCTCTTTCTCTTTTTTCACCACATACACATGTATTTTCATGTTCTTGTTTAATTTTACTCTCTCTTTCATTCTCACCACCACCATTTCAGTTCATGCTCTTCTTCACTGCTGTTTAGGCTCTAGGTCATGTTCTACTTTTTGTGACCCAAGGGACTGTAGCCTGCCAGCTCCTCTGTCCATGGGATTTCCCACGCAAGAATACTAAAGTCGGGTTGCCATTTCCTTCTCCAGTGGATCTTCATGACCCAGGGATCAAACCTGCGTCTCCTGCATTGGCAGGCAGATTCTTTAGTGCTGAGCCACAAAGGAAACCCCATGCCTTTATTACCTGACTTCAAACACTACAGATTGACTTGTTTATTTCTGGAATTTAAATAAATGAATCATAGAGGATGTTTGATTTTGTATCTGGCTTTTTCTACTCAATATTATGTTTGAGAATCAACCATGATGATGTATATGGCAGCAGTTTATTTTCATTATCATGAAGGATTCCAATATATGAATATACAATGATTTATTCGTTCAACTATTGATGATATTTAGGTTGTTTCCACTTTAAGATTATAAATAATGGTTCTATAAACACACTTAAACATGTTTTGTGGTGAAATACACACAATTCTATTGGATAGATACACACAGAAGGCATAAACATCAATGCACAGTAAAGACATTCTTATTGTGTTGAAATAAGAGTGGCTACCTCAATGGTGGTGGAATATGAAGAATCTTGTGTTTTATTCTAAGCTTTACTTATTTTTTTCACAGGAGAGAAATTGGAAATTGGTAAACAAATTTATTTAGAATATGAGTTCTGGCATTAAAAAGCCTGATTGATACGGGGAGGGAGGAGGGAGGAGGGTTCAGGATGGGAAACACATGTATACCTGTGGCGGATTCATGATGATATATGGTAAATCCAATACAATATTGTAAAGTTAAAAATAAAAAAAAAAATAAAAATAAATCTTACATAGATTTTAAAATGTAAAAAAAAAAAAAAAAGCCTGATCTGATTCAGGGACTTCCCTGGTGGCTCAATGGTTAGGAATTTGCCCTACATTACAGGGCACATGGTTTTGATCCCCTGGTCCAGAATTAGGATACTGTGTACTGTCAGACAACTAAGCCCTCATGTGGCAGTTAGCGAATGAGTATAGGAAATGAAGACCCAGTGCAGACAAAATAAACCTAAAATAAATAAATAAACTAGAAAGTCTGAAGTGTATATTCAGGGAAAAAATTCTTTCCATTCAATAACTAAAGCATTAGCAAAAGAAAAAAACAAAACACCTAATTCAAACACCAGTGCTACTATCTATCTCTTTTTATTTACATATTAATAAGGCGATGGCACCCCACTCCAGTACTCTTGCCTGGAAAATCCCATGGATGGAGGAGCCTGGTAGGCTGCAGTCCATGAGGTCGCTAAGAGTCGGACATGACTGAGTGACTTCACTTTCCCTTTTCACTTTCATGGATTGGAGAAGGAAATGGCAACCCACTCCAGTGTTCTTGCCTGGAGAATCCCAGGGACAGGGGAGCCTGGTGGGCTGCCGTCTATGGGGTCGCACAGAGTTGGACACGACTGAAGTGACTTAGCAGCAGCAGCAGCAATTCCCTGGTAGTTCAGTCAGTAAAGAATCTGCTTGCAGTGCAGGAGACCCAGGTTTGATCCCTGGGTTGGGAAGATCTGCTGGAGAAGGAAATGGCAACCCACTTCAGTATTCTTGCCTGGAAAATCCCATGGACAGAGGCGCCTGGTCAGTTGCAGTCTATGGGGACACAAGAGTCAGTCACAATTTACCGACTTCACCACCATCACCACCGCTATTTTAAGTTACTTAACCTTACCGAAGTTCAGATTCTTCATTTGCTCATCTGTAAAGTTGGGAAATCTGAACATTGTTGCAAGGAATAAAATGCCTGTCCCATATAAACTCCAGTTCAGTTCCTGGAAAAACTAACCAAGCAATAAGTATTCATTGGGATTGTATCATTATATTTATAATAATAGGACACTGTTTTGTCTCTCATGATTTTTGGCTTGTGAAATTTGGATTAGATACTTAGAAGAATTTGTTGTTGTGGAAGAATCAGAAGAATATTTATTATTATTGAACCAAGTATAGGGTAGCAAACTATCTGTAATCTACCCAGAAGTGGGGCTGTAGTTTCGGAACCAAAACAGTAAGAGTAACACTGGCAGTAGAATCAAGGGAATTTACTATATCAGTGTACTGACTGAAACATTACTGATGCTTCTCATGTTTCTTTGTATGTATATAAATATTATGACATCAAAGGAAATGATTATATGTGCAAATTGGGTATCTCTTAAAATTTTAAATCAGCTGGAACTGTACTCAACTGAACCAGCAAAATCTAAAACAAATAAAACACCATTTACAAGAAAGCACTTAAGAAAATCTATGTATGACAAGCAATTTTTTCAACCCATATTGCTCATCTATGATTCTAAGATATATGTGTTTACAAATGTGTTCCTATTGAGATTCATACTTGAATTGCTTGTCTGTTCAGAATCCTCAAAAATTATAATAAAATAGAATTTTACATCACTGTCAATTGGAGATTCAGTCCAATTAAAAATAATAATTTTCATCAGCTTCTGCTTATTTTTCTGTAATACTGTGATAAATTATTAAACACAAACACACAAATCCCCCCAAAACCTAGATAAGGGCTTCTTAGACGTATGAGGTTAAATACCAATAAACTCATCCTTAAATTGAAAATACCATACATTAAAAAGACATATACTACACCTAGCCTTCCAAACATCAAAGCTAAGCATAGTTTCCCTTAAACACACTCAGAAATATCAGCCTACAGGTGGACAAAATCATCTAACATAAAGCCTGTTTTATAGTAAAGGGCTGAGTATCTCAGGTAACTTACTGAATGCTATACTGAAAGAGAAAAACAGAATGGTTGTATGGGTACAGAATGGTAATTAAGTGTATTGGTTGTTTCCTCTCATGACTGTGTGGTTGACTGGAAGCTTGGGCTGGTTGCCCTGACCAGAATCATGAGAGAATACCATACCACATATTGCTAACCCAACAGAAGATAAAAATTGAAGCTGTTTCGTCTGATTACATATCACTTTCACACCACTATAAAGTGGAAAAATCATAAGTCAAACATCATAACTTGGGGACCATCTATATTAGATTTTAAAAAAGGAAAGAAAAATAGTAAAGAATCTGAGCGTAATGCAGGAGACGTGGGTTTGATCCCTGGGTCAGGAAGATTCTCCTGGAGAAGGGCATGGCAACCCACTTTAGTATTGCTGCCTGGGATATCCCATGGACAGAGGAGACTGTCCGGCTACACTCCATGGTGTTGCAAAGAGTCGGATACGACTGAGTGACTAACACTTTGACTTCTTCCAAGGAGAAACAGAGATGTGGGGTTTTAGAAAGAGCCCAGTTTAAAAATCAGCTCCATTGCTTACTGATATTTGACTTTGGGTTAGTTCTCTCATGTGTAGAAAGAAACGATTGTGACGATTAAAGAAAAAAAAAACAGAGCATAAAATAGTCTCACAAGCTTGACACAAAATAGGTCTTATGGAACATTATGTTTCCTATTCCTTTTTACTCTATTTTGAAAGTATTTCCTTCTAAGTAAAAGAAATTTCCCAATTTTTGGTATTTTTATCTTCTTCATTAGAGACTTTTTTTTTTAATGCTGTTATTCTTCAATCACTAAGTCATGTCTGATTCTTTGTGGCCCCATGGACTACAGCATGCCAGATTCCTCTGTCCTCCACTATCTCCCAGAGTCTGATCAAATTCATGTCCATTGAGTCAGTGGTGCTATCTAACCATCTCATCCTCTGCTGTCCCCTTTTCCTTTTGCCTGAATCTTTCCCAGCCTCAGGGTCTTTTTCCAATGAGTCAGCTCTTCTCCTCAGATGGCCAAAGTACTGGAGTTTCAGCTACAACAACAGACCATCTATTGAATATTCAGGGTTGATTTCCTTTAGGATTGACTGGGTTTTTTGGATACTACTCATTATATCCCAAATACATTAGGGCCTTAAAGTCAGTATTTATCAAGAGAGCCAGAGGCTACAATTCCTTAGACAAAAACTTAGACATAGTTGTTTTAAATACAAATTTTCTAAAATGTGTCTCTACTTCACTCTAGAATATACCTATGTAACCTGATAAGTGCACATTATTATCATATTAGGCTTTCTGATTTTATTACAAAGGTTATATATTATATAGTAAACTTGTCTCAGTATATTACTCTCACAGTATTTTTTTCAAAGTCAGTATTTCTATACCTATGATGGTATTTTAGGTTTCTGTCTGCTCTTGCTACATATATAATATCCAATAGCAATTTTTATTTTTTTCAATGAACCTATCATTGTTTGACTTGAGTTCATTTTTTATTTATCTGAATCATACTTGAGCTTCTGCGTGTTCTTTGGACACTACTAGCAATGATTCTGGAGAAGGCAATGGCACCCCACTCCAGTCCTCTTGCCTGGAAAATCCCATGGGCGGAGGAGCCTGGTGGGCTGCAGTCCATGGGGTCGCTAAGAGTTGGACACGACTGAGCGACTTCACTTTCACTTTTCACTTTCATGCATTGGAGAAGGAAATGGCAACCCACTCCAGTGTTCTTGCCTGGAGAATCCCAGGGATGGGGGAGACTGGTGAGCTGCCGTCTATGGGCTCACACAGAGTCAGACACGACTCAAGCGACTTAGCAGCAGCAGCAATGATTCATGAAGCTAAGATTGAAACTCTTTACCTATAGAAATAGAGGCACTATTGATATAATCTTATTAGAAGTCAGAAAAAGTCATATCAAAATAATTCAAGACCATTAACACATCTCTTGAATTAACAGAAGAAAATAGAGCACATTAACACTTCTATGAAGACCACTCTTCCAAGTAGAAATGAGCTCACAATATAAAAATTACAAACCAAAGGAGTACAGGAATCAGCTATAAAGGAGAATCAGTAGATGTAGAAAGTGAAAAAAAAAAAAATTTACATTCCAAGAAAATAACAGAAAAGCCCAGGACAGATTATCTCAAATCCTAACATTAATAGACTCCAAGGGATGTAGTTGAATTTCAAATTTAACAGATGACTGGCTCTCATAATTTTATTCCATATACAAACATATATTTCAGGTTAAAAATATTAAGGTTTATTTTATTTTTGGCATATATGATAGAGTCAAAAAAAGAGGAAAAATTTCTACCTAATATTGGTTCCAAATCAAAGATTTTATATAGAAGTATATGAATGATTGAAATGTAATGTCTTGATTCCCTCCCTGATTCCCATCTTTTGCTACCTGTAAGAGGAAAATATGAAAATATAAAAACTCATTATGAAAAATCTGTTGTCAAACACATTTGTGACACATGTATAAGTATAGCACAATGAAAAAACTACAGTAAGGTTCACTAAGCGGCCTTATACAAATTCAGTAAGTGCTAGATTTCTTTACAGACAGCATCAGTTGTTCAGATAAATGAAGTACCTTCCAGAAGAGAGGTTACTGGCACAAATCAATACACTGAAATATGCATTCAGTCCATATGGTATTTCAGTAATGGGTGCTTGAAATTCAGCACACAGATTTGCTATAAATCACAAGCAGAAATTATATTAAAGGAAAGTTAGTTCTGTGACTTGTACTCAGAAATCAATGGAAATGTGTACCAAAAATAAGAGGCTTTTAGACATGTATGTCAAAAGAAAAATGATTTGTGTCATTGCCATTCATAATTCATATTTTTGCTTCCTGTGTCCAGTTGAAGTTGGATTTTTTCCATGCTTCTTTTTCCTTATACAGGCAACCCTTAAAGTATATAAGAATCCCAAATTAGGAAGAAACCCACACAAGTGATCTTTATTAAAAACAAAGGAATCACAAAATCCAAAGTCACCAGAACCTGGAGAAGAAAACACTTGACTAGAAGAGTATTTTAGAATGGGATAACCATAGTTGCATGTACATAGTGGGAAAAGTAGGACTGTTAGGATTAAACTGGGTTGGAGAGGACCTAAATGGTAAAGATAAGAGGCCAGAAGTGATAAGGTAAGAGGAAAATAGGGAACTCTAGGAATCTAGATTGTGGAAAAGACACCATAAAATAACTGTGATCCTTATTAATTGCACTTTTATATCTATCTGTCTATACTATCTATCTATACCTACACACACATAATCTCTCTAGACTTGAATCATTACCAATATTTTGCTGTTGTCTGTTAAAGCTACAATTTCCACATATCAGGGACGACCCCCACCCCAACACCAAATGCATGCATGCATACATATGCGCCTTCATACCACAAGCATGCTATGCGTGGAAAGTGCTGTGATGAACTGCCTGGATGATGTTCAGTGACCTAAATTGGAGCTTAGAATATTTGTAGGTGTGTGCATGCCTTAATCAAATGAAAAGTAGGCCAAATCTATGTGTTTACTTTTTTTTAAACCACAGCTGAGAAACCTCTTTTTGTGTGTGTGCGTGTGTGTGCATGCATATGTGACTGTAAAAATAAATAAACCATTATCCTGAAGAAGAAATGAACCATAGGTGGATTTCTATCAAAATAGACATGAAATGGATTAAAAATTAAACTCCAGACTGGGACAAATTTCATGTTTCTTTTCAATTCCCAATAATGCATTAGGATACATAATAAAATCCCTGAGGATATATGGCACTGACTGTCCTTTTCTTGATAATCAGGGCATGGTTTGGAACAAAGACTTTATCTCATGGATTTATGCCTTCTAAGATTAACACTCAAATACCAAATAATTTCAAAGCTAGCAAACATATGCCACTTTGTTCAGAATTTTGACCATTTTCTGTGAGTTTGTATAGAAATAATCCCCATAAATGTCACTATCAATATCTAGAGATGCACAAACTAAGCAGCCAAAGTATACTATTTCTCTAAAGTATGGCAGAGTATCATGCAATGCTACTGACTACATAAGCGTCATTGAGATCATTAAACCTAAAGTGGAAATGCTTTTTGCTAAGATTTTAAAACAAGAGCAAAATTCTCACATGCTGCCAACTTGAAAGGGGGTGTTTGCCTTCTGATGCCTCAGGAAAGGAGTATAGGGCAACTTCCATTACCATCTGAATGGAGAGGGATGAGAGTCTTGTGTGTTAGACTGACAATGTTTAGTCTTTTAAATTAACCAAAGAATTCACAGCTACACAAAAGAATGTCAACACTATGAAGAAAAAGATCCCAACAAAATTAAATGCATTTGAAGAGCTTCTGTAGTCCAGGAAATAAAATACTAAATTTATAATGAGCTGATGTCACTGCACAGAAAATGGACATAAGAAATCTCTTAAAGCAATCCAGTCATTTGACAGATGAAGAAACTGAGGCCAGAAGAAGGTAAGTGAACTACAACAGTGAATCCATGTTTTCTGAGCACAATTCAGTGGTTCTTTCTGCTGCACCTCAGTGTCCCAGCAAGCAAAGAGTACAGCCAGAGAAAGATTATATGGTCAAACTCCAGATATAACTCAATTTTATCCTCAAATTATGCAGGTATCAAATTTTTATTTATTTATTTGTCCAGAATTACCCAGAATCTATTTCTGTTTTACAAACAGAGATTTTGCTCATTTTTGTATCAATGCATGCATGCTAAGTTGCTTTAGAAATGTCCAACTCATTGTGATCCCACGGACCATAGACCACCAGGCTCCTCTGTCCCTGGGATTCTCCAGGCAAGAATACTGGAGTGTGTTGCCATGCCCTTCTCCAGGGGATCTTCCCAATCCAGGGATTAAACCTGTAACTCTTATGTCTCCTGCACTGGCAGGCAGGTTCTTTACCACTAGCACCACCTGGGAAGCCCTTTGTATCTTAATAAATAAGTGTTATTTTATCATATTATGACATTCATTTTTTTTTTCTAAATTTGGTATTTGTGGCTTTGAAGCAAGAGACAAGGATCATATGATATCACTGGACATGTCAAACACCCTGACCCATTGGAACTATTGCTTAATTTTCTACCTATGCAGCTTTCTATTAATTTTCCTTTGCCAAAACTGCAGTCATTTCAACCTCTTTCCAAGCTTTAAGTACTCACAGATGTGGGCACATACAAAGACTTTCATATCCCTAATGAAAATATTACTATTTCCATTTATTCCCTTCTTTAGTCAACTCCTTTTCATTTTCCCCACAGTTTCAAGTCATTCTTGTTGAAGTTCCTGTTACATGCCTGTCACTTCATGAAGACTGTTTAGGCTCTCTCATTCCACCTTCAAATTTATCTTCATCAACACATCTTCACTCTCTTAAATATGGTTTTCTGACATTCATTCCTCTCATGCTCATTGCAGCACTATTTACAATAGCCAGGACATGGAAGCAACCTAAATGTCCATCAACAGAGGAATAGATAAAGAAGATGTTGTACATATATACAATAGAGTATTCCCCAGTCATAAACAGGAGCAAAATCATGCCAGTTGCAGACATGTGAAAGGAGTTTCCCAGGTGGTTCAGTGGTAAATGTTCTACCTGCAAATGCAGAAGATACAGGAGATGCTGTTTGATCCCTGGGTTGGGAAGATCTCTGCAGTAGGAAATGACAATCCACTTTAATATTCTAGCTTGGAAAATTCATGGGCAGAAGACCTTGACAAACTATGGTCTAGGGGGTCACAAAAAGTTGGATGTGATTGAGTGACTAAGCAAGCATGCAGGCATGCAGGTGGATGGACTTACAGTCTGTTGTACACAGTGAAGTAAGTCAGAAAGGGGAAAACAAATATACTAAGGTATATACATGGAATCTAGAAAAACAGTGCAAATGAACTTCTTTGTAAAGAAGAGATTGAGAGACATAGAGAACAAACATATGGATACCAAGGGAGGAAGAAGGTGGGATGGATTGGGAGATTGGAATTCATATATATACACATGATTAAGAAGAGGGGGCAAGTATACACAGAAGAACTATACAAGAAAGGTTTTAATGACCCAGATAAACACAATGGTGTGGTCACTCACCTAGAACCAGATATCCTGGAGTGTGAAGTCAAGTGGACCCCAGGAAGCATTACTACGAACAAAGCTAGCAGAAATGATGGAATCCAGCTGAACTATTTCAAATCTTAAAAAATGATATTGTTAAAATGATGCATGTTCAAGCTGCCTTTAGAAAAGGCAGAGGAACCAGAGATCAAAGTGCCAACATCCACTGGATCATCGAAAAAGCAAGAGAGTTCCAGAAAAACATCTATTTCTGCTCTATTGACTATGCCAAAGCCTTTGACTGTGTGGATCACAACAAACTGTGGACAATTCTGAAAGAGATGGGAATACCAGACCACCTGACCTGCCTGTTGAGAAACCTATGTGCAAGTCAGGAAGCAACAGTTAGAACTGGACATGGAACAACAGACTGGTTCCAAATAGGAAAAGGAGTATGTCAAGGCTGTATATTGTTACCCTGCTTATTTAACTTATATGCAGAGTACATCATGAGAAACTCTGAGCTGGAGGAAGCACAAGCTGGAATCAAAATTGCCGGGAGAAATATCAATAATCTCAGATATGTAGATGACACCACCCTTATGATAGAAAATGAAGAACTAAAGAGCCTCTTGATGAAAATGAAAGAGAAGAGTGAAAAAGTTGGCTTAAAGTTCAACATTCAGAAAACAAAGATCATGGCATCTGGTCCCATCACTTCATTGGAAACAGATGGGGAAACAGTGGAAACAGTGTCAGACTTTATTTTTTGGGGCTCCAAAATCACTGCAGATGGTGACTGAAGCCATGAAATTAAAAGACGCTTACTCCTTGGAAGGAAAGTTATGACCAACCTAGATAGCATATTAAAAAGCAGAGACATTACTTTGTCAACAAAGGTCTGTCTAGTCAAGGCTATGGTTTTTCCAGTAGTCATGTATGGATGTGAAAGTTGGACTACAAAGAAAGCTGAGTGCTGAAGAATTTATGCTTTTGAACTGTGGTGCTGGAGAAGACACTTGAGAGTCCCCTGGACTGAAAGGAGATCCAACAAATCCATCCTAAAGGAAATCAGTCCTGGGTATTCACTGCAAGAACTGATGTTGAAGCTGAAACTCCAATACCTTTGTCACCTTATGTAAAGAGCTGACTCATTTGAAAAGACCCTGATGCTGGGAAAGACTGAGGGCAGGAGGAGAAGGGGACAATAGAGGATGAGATGGTTGGATGGCATCACCAACTCAATGGACATGAGTTTGGGTAGACTCTGGGAGTTGATGATGGACAGGGAGGCCTGGTGTGCTGTGGTTCATGGGGTCACAAAGAGTCAGACATGACTGAGCGACTGAACTGAACTGAACTGAAAGTGAAGCAATCAATATGTCAGCAAACTTGGAAATTTTGGAAACCTCTGCAGTGGGCATAAGAGAGAAAAGGTCATCTTTTATTCTAATCTCAAATAAAGGCAATCCCAAGGTATGTTCAAACTATCATACAATTGAACTTATTTCATATCCTAGCAAGATTATATTCAAAATCCTTCACGCTAGGATTCAGCAGTACATGATCTCAGAACTTCCAGATGTACAAGCTGGGTTTCCAAGAAGCAGAGGAACCAGAGATCAAATTGCCAGCATTCTTTAGATCATGGAGAAAGCAAAAGAGTTCCAGAAAAACATTTACTTCTGCTTCAATGACTACACCAAAGCCTTTTACTTTGATATGGATCACAACAAACTGTGGAAAATTCTTACAAAGAGATGGAAGTACCGACTGACCACGTTATCTATATCATGAGAAACCTGTGTGTGGATCAAGAAGTAACAATTAGAATGGAACATGAAACAATGGACTGGTTCAAAATTGGACAAGGATTATGGCAAGGCTATGTATTGTCACCCTGCTTATTTAACTTATATGCAGAGTACATCATATGAAATGCCAGGCTGGATGAATGAAAAGCTGGAATCAAGATTGCCAGGAGAAATATCAATAACCTCAGATATATAGATGATACCAGTCTAATGGCAGAAAGTGAAGAGGAACTAAACAGCCTCTTGATGAGAGTGAATGAGAAGAGTGAAAAAGTTGTCCTGAATTTCAACATTGCAAAAAACTAAGATCATGGCATCCAGTCCCATCACTTCATGGCAAATAGAAGGACGGAAATTAGAAGCAGCAACAGGTTTTCTTTTCTTGGGCTCCAAATCACTGTGGACAGTGACTGCAGTTATGAAATTAAAAGACACTTGTTCCTTGGCAGGAAGGCTATGACAAACCTAGACAGCATATTAAAAAACAGAGACATCATTTTGCCGACAAACATCCATGTAATCAAAGCTATGGTTTTTCCATCAGTCATGAATGGATGTGAGAGTTGGACAATAAATACGACTGAGCACCAAAGAATTGTTGCTTTCAAATTTTGGTGCTGGAGAAGACTCTTGAGAGTCACTTGGACTGCAAGGAGGTCAAACCAATCAATCCTAAAAGAAATCAGCCCTGAATTTTCATTGAAAGGACTATTGCTAAAGCTGAAGCTCCAATACTTTGGCCACCTGAAGTGTAGAGTCAACTCACTGGCAAAAATCTGATGCTGGGAAAGATTGAAGGCAAAAGGAGCAGGTGGTGGAAGAAGATGAATATATTGGATAGCTCTCATTGAGTTAACAGAAATGAATTTGAGCAAAGTCTGGGAGATAGTAGAGGACAAAGAAGCCTGGCATGCTGCAGTCCATGGGGTCACAAAGAGTCAGACATGACTTAGTGACTAAACAACAACAATGTGTAAGGTAACTAGTGAGAAATGACTATATAGCACAGGGAATACTCTGTTTTGAGTATTCAGAGTGGAATACTCTACTCTGTTCTCTGTGGTGACCTAAATGGGAAGTAAATCCAAGGAAGAGGGGATATATGTATATGTGTGGCTGAGTCACTTTGTTGTACAGCAGAAACTAAGACAACATTGTAAAGCAACTATACTCCAATAGAAATAAATAAATAAATATTCCTCTCAGAGAACCTCATAGACATCTCTGTTCTCACTCACCACCCCCAAGAAAACCTGTATTTTGCAAGATACTTTCAAGTTTTTGATAAGATAATCTAATAAATTGATGTGTTCTGATACACAAAAGTGTTAGCAATCTCTGAGACCATTTTTGAACTCTCTCTAAATCTTCTGAACATAATACATTCAAACAGAGGAATGAGCCCCACTGAGGGTATTTCAGGAGAGGAATACCAGCTGAGGAATGCAATTTCAGCAGTAGCAGTGGGGCTTAACATGTATCTCATATGATGCCAACTTGCATCAGATATTCCATCCTGACACAGCAGTGATACATCACTGCTACAAATGAAGCCATTTGTGAAAGGGAAGAGTAAACAAATTATAAAATACCTTGAAGCACTTGGCTTTAACTCCTGTTTCCCGGTTTAGCTGGTTACTAATTTGAAAAAAAGAAAATGATTTGCACAACTTAAAAGAAAGAGAGAGAAACTTAGAGTTGACTAAGTTGTCAGAATTTTATGGCAAGAGTATTTGGAACTTTGAAAAAAATAAGAAAAATTAGAAATTATTATGAATATAAATTCTCTGTTCAATAAACACTGTGATGTCACATAGCACATTTGTTTTTTCAACTCAAATTTGATTGTAATCTTAGCTTTGTTCTTTTTTATTTTGTGACCTTGGTCAAAGTATTTAATATCTTTAAGCTTTTATTTCTTTACATCTCAAGTAGGGGAGAGAGGAAATATATCCACCTTTAAGATTGTTATGAGGATTAAATTAGAGAACATTTTTAAAGTAGTTAAGCACATCGTGTGCCACACGATGGACCTTAACAAATGATAGATTTTCTTATTATATTTTAGTTGCAAGTTTGCCTTTTACAAGTAGTTATATAATCACTAATGCCAATGTGATTTTGGACCCCAGGAGACTAACATACATCTATAAAACTGAAAGACACAGTTTTAGGAGAAATAATAGAATTTTCCCTTAAAACAATTTTCTGCACCTGTTTTAGAAATGGATGTTGTATAACTCTATTGAGAATTCACCTCCTATTATTTAAAACAATGTTTGATTGGATTCAAACCACCTTCCAACATTTTCTCAAAGGACAATCCAAACTCTTCAATTACCTTTTTCACATACATCTCAGAAAGTATTTTGAGTGCCTGAAAGGCCATAATTCTTTATTCCTAAAGTTTTGAATTCCATCTGATGAAGATATCACACTTTGTGAAGTAGCACCATGTCACAGAAACAATAGTTTAAATTAACCTCTTACTGCCTTCAGTCAGGTGCTTTCTTTTCCTCCATAAAAGTTAATTTAATGCTTTTGAAAGAAGCAAGATTGGCAGGAATAGAGAATTAAGGTCTTTACGTCACAAAATAGGCACTGACTAGATTGAGTAGCAATATACTTAAAATTGTTGGCTATTACAGAAACTCAAATACATTTAGAGAGGGACTGCCTTAAGGGAGTGATGGTAATTGAGTCTTCCTGGGCCATTCAGTCCATGGACACATCCTAGGGATGATAATTAGAGCTATTCAACATGGCGAGTGCTGGATTTTAATTAAAAAAAAAAAAATCACTCCCATCATCTCTTTGATACATTATGTAGCAGAGATCAGAACCACTGTGTGAAATTACATGGAGGAAACTGTTTTGTCTGGACAAATGCCCTCAAAAGTTTAAAAATGTGCAACGCCAATCTAAAGCCATTCTTTTATTAAACAAATACTTATTAGGTAGTACCATCTGCCAATTTCTTTTTTCTTGTAGGCCCTGAGTAAAAGAATGGTATGATCCCTGCTTTCTTGGAGTTTAATGAAAAAGGAGAAAGATTTGAAACAAAAAAATACAAAAATTTAAAAGATAATTTCAGGTCCAGGCCTCATGGGCACGTAACCTGTGCAGTCACACAAGGCTCTGCTTTAAAAGGGCTTCAAACTTGGTTTAATTAATGCCAATTCCTTTCTGGAAATTCTGAGTAATTTTTAACAAGACGCCTGTACTTTCATTTTGTACTAGACTCTTCCAATTATGTATCCAGTCTTATTCAGACAGTAATAAGTTTTATAATAAAATAATGAGGTAGAGAAAGACAGGGGTCATGATTTACAAAACTCCTTTAGACGGGAGTCCAAAAAAGCCTTTCCCAGGAAATAAGTTATGAGCCCTGAATTATAATATTTACCAAATTAGTGGATCTCACAAACGGGAAGAAACTGTATTGAATCAAACTCAACAGATACTAATTTAACACCTATTCTGTGCAAGAAGACGTAAGATTACTCTTTAAGGAATAGTAGGATGCAGTTTTTGTTCACAGTAAATTTGAAGTGAAAAAACAAAGTACACAGGGAGTTCTCAATATGCTTTTCAAGAAATGATGAGAAATATGAGGATTCCAGAGTGGGAAATATCACCAAAAAGTTTGGGAGAATACGTGAAACCTTTTTAAACAGTGGGGTAGGATTTCTTTGCTACGGTTAGTAAAGTAGGTGAGGTAGAGACACAGTTACAGAGTAGAAGTTCCCTGTGCTCACCACACAACAGGCCAATAATCCAAGAGACAAGATGTTGAGGTTAGGAATACGACTTTATTTTGAAAGCTGGTAAACTGAGAAGATGGCAGACCAGTGTCTCAAAATACCCATCTTATGGGGTCTAGATGCCAGATTCTGTTATACAAAAGAGATGGAGGGGAAGTGAGGAGTTGCGGTAAAAAGGCCATTAATTTTGCAAGTATCTCCTGGAATGGCCAGCTTTGGTAGAGGGATATTTTAAGGATGTGTTAATTTCCTCCTTCCTGTAGCCATCCACAGGTGGACAGGTTCCTGAACAAAGGCATTTTTCGTTTAACATTCAGGCAGAGAGGCAGGGTTCCCTGAGGCAGGCCATTATGTATGGGCAGTATTGTTATAGTGAACAAAAGTAATAGGAAGCAAAAGTTAAAGAAAAAGAAACACATCCAACATTGAGTCAAAATTCACTTTTCCCTATAACAAGGCTTCTTTGCCAGGCAGAAGAAATAGCATAATTAAAGGCTCAGAAGGCAAGCAGAATACCCAAGAACGTTAACATTAAATAATGTTTAAAAGTAAAGCTACATTATAGAATGGATGGAGGAAAACATTAAAACAAACAAACAAAAACCCCTGGGTGCACTCTTATTTATTTTTTTGTTTTTATTTTCACTAATAAATTGCTAAGTTCCATTGATTCTATTTTTAAAGTATATCTTGAATACAATGTCTCTCTACCTTACTTCTGACTACCATCTCATTTCTACATGACTGCATCAGCTTTCCCACTGGTCTGTCTCCAGTTAGGCCTCATCCCCAGATTAGTTCTTCCCCCAAGTCAGAGCACACTTAAAAGAAAATCTGATCATGCTACTCTTGGGTTTGATATTTTTCAAAGCAGAGTTATGAATGGATAAGCCCCGATTCTGAAATCAGGCAGATCGGGATTTGAATCTTGCCTCTTCAACTTACCAGCTGTGCTATGGTAAAGAGGTGTGTGTGTGTGTGTGTGTGTGTGTGTGTGTTTTAGCATTCTGGACCCCAGCATCCACAAAGGGAAGTTATGATTGTTAAATAAAGCATTGTATGCAAACTGACAACACAGCAGGGTTAACACAGAGAACACCCAGTAAGTGTCACTATTGTAAAGATGTAGTCAGATTCCTTCGTGTGGTATTAAATGCGCTAAATCAACTGACTGTTTCTCTCTAGAGTCATTTCTTGCCTTATTCTACATCCACATCCACAGTATTCAGCTACATGACATGCTCGCCTTTTTTTCCACGCTGGGCCTTCTCCCAGGAATGCTTCTTCTCCATTACCTATTTGTCTCATTCCTTCAACCTACTGTAGTCCTTCCCACTTGATAACTATGAAGACTCATATCCTGATTAGTCCAGTGACTTTTCAAAGTCACATAGTAAGCAGCAGAACAAAGCCCTGAACCAGTTTGAATTCATACAAATCCTGTGCTCATTACTCTATGTATTTTTTGTCTCATACGTTTCAGATATTCTCTGGGAAAATATTTACTTAAAAAAAAAAGATTGTTCCAAAAATACAATACAGTACTTTGTTTGCTGCCTTTTCAATTCCCTGTCTTTTCCCCTTCATTGAGAATTAATATGGGTTTCCACAACAACTTATTTACATGAAGTAAAATCAGAACACAAGTAAATGAGTAAAAATCTGACATGCTCTACAGCTACCAAGAATAATCTTCGATTTGGGGATACATGGGTCTATTACCCTCTTTTGTGGGGGAAACTGAGACAGCCATTTTCAAGTAGCACTTGTTTCAACCATAAAAAGCACTGTCATTTTGAAGGCATTTAGGGAAAGCTGTCACATACAAAAATTTTAATGGGATGCTAATCTGCTTGGTAAAATTAAAGTTTTAATCGTAAAGTCTGAGCTAATGTAAATTCAGATTGATATAGATTCACTCCACAGACATCAATAATTTTCCATTATGTTAAAATCAATCCCAATTTTACATGCAAACAGCACATTCAAGTAAAAACCTCAGAGGTTTGTATCCTACCAAAAACATACTTATTTTGGATCTCTGGAAAAACAGCTGTGTGTTTTTAATAAGAAGGACGCCATTAAGCTTTGATACCTCCATTCCTGGAAAAATCAAGCTCATGCTTTCTACTTAGACATCACAAGTGGTTTGCTATTAGAGACTAACAGAGGGAGAAAAAAAAAAAAGAATCCTGAGGGAAAATTGGATAAAAAAATTATACTAACTACAAAACTTGATTAAAAGCACATGAAACTATCTGAAAGTGACATATATGTATAGTGCTATATAATATGCTTCTCTTAGATTGCCATTGCCTTCTCCCATATAATATGTTTTTCTATCTTAGAAAACAGCTGAATTTAGAAAGTCGTTTAACCTGTGCAAAACTCATTTCCTCATCTGCAAAATGGAACAACAATGTCAGCCTTGTCCACTCTTCAGAAATTTTGTGGGGATTAAACTGTTAGGTAGTTACAATAGGAAAAAGGAGTCAAAAATAGCTGTGGCTAAAAGACAAAGAAAGGAAAGTGCCCGAGAAAAGAGAACAAAGGAAGGTCTGAGGACTGAAGTGAGAACCTCAGGTGAAGCAAGCAGCCCTCCTGGCTAGCCTAATTTATATAGGGCAGGCTCAGGGAGTGGAGAAGAACCAAAAAGAAGAGCCAAAATTGAACGGTCTCTTCTTTTGTTTTTGGGTCGGCCCATCCTCCTGCCTCAAGGATGTATTTTCCCTTTCTTGCCAAATAAAACAGAACTGTAACTGAGCTGTAACACTGGTCCACTGCTTCAAATTTTTGCTGCAGTGAGACAAAACTGAGGAAATTAAACACTCCTCCAACATCTTTGGTGTCATTTCTCAGATTTAACCTGGCTGACACAACCTCAGCTTGGCCTCCACCTTATGGAGGTGAAGCACAGCAGAAGCCCAGCTCAGTGAAAGCTCCTGCAGTGGAAGCTGAACATGAAGAAAACCCAGTGCAATGGCAGTGACAAGAAGCCCAGCGTGCTGGAAACTGGGACAGCAAAAACAGACACGACGAAAAGCTCACATGGCTCAGTCTTGGATTCCAGAAGACCTACAGTTAAAGTAGGAGGTCCTTGGCCCTATGGCTGGAAGGACATATGGCTAACAGAATCTTAATTGCTTTACAATCTCTCATTTCTTGTTTCCTAGAACCCCCTGCAAACAGGTGAGTGGCAGTGGGTACAATTGAGGGACCCTTGCAGGAGCTACTCCCCAGTGTGTCCCAAAGCTCCACTGTCTGCTGTGCCCTAGTAGCCATTGCCCAAGCGGGTGAGGGTCCTCTGTCCTTAATTTCTTTGGTGCCAAGGATCAGACCAATGAAAATTGTGGGCACGGGTCAGGTATTTAGCAGATTTTCCAGCAGGTTATAAAGGGGATTCCTCATTTTTCCCACTGCTTTTTCCTCCCATCCTTCAGCTCTCTCTCCATCTAGGCCACTCTTTACAAAGTATTGGGCAGGTCATCATCTTTCCATTTCTGAAAGTTGTGTTTGAAACTGTTTACCTAAGATTGGGATTCAAACCCACATGGCAGGGACTCTGTGCTATTCCTTGTCACTCAGTTGTATCTAACTGGGACTTGGGCCCTGCCAAAACCCATGGTGCCTGGTTTTAGGACCTAATGAAGCTCAGGTTCTTGATGTCTCATGGAAAAAAATTCAGTGAGAGACACAATGATAGGTAAGAGGTAGATTTGTTCAGATTCAAAGAGAAGCACATTCCAAGAGTTCGGGCCATCACAGAGGGTGAGTGTAGTGGCCATGGAATGTGGTGTGGTTAGTTTTCCAGAGCTGGGTGATTTCATATGCTAATGAGTGGGAGGATCATTTCAACAATAAGGGAAGTACCCACTCCTTGGTCTTTTGACAGTGCCTTGGAACTGTTCTGGCACCTTTGGGTACGTCATTTAGCTTGCAGATTGATGATTAAGGTTTGGCTGGATTTGATTTGTCATCTTGGACCCCTTTGATTTTAATTGGTTTGGGTTATGCCCTTGGGCTATGTCACTCTTTCAAAAGTTGTGCCCTGCCCCCTTTGCTCCTGTTTCATGCTCTTTTCCTGAGCCCCATCCAGGCCCATAGTGTTGCCTCTACAATCTTCTGGAAGGACAACCAGAAAGTAGCTGGCCCTTGGGAGGGAAATATTGTATAATATTCAATCTCTCTAGAGATTCAGGCCTTCATCTCCCATGTTTCCTACAACATGTGCAACAACAGCATCACTTAGTGAACCTGCTATGGTGGGTGATAGGCACACAATGCCTGCTAGAAGTCCATCTGTTGGTGGCATGCCTTCAAGAGCAATTGGGCTTCCAGGGATAATGTTTGCCACTTTTGGAGTTAGCCCTGCAGGAGTTTGGGACCAAACCCTTACCATCTTTCTCCTAAAGTTACAAACATACCCCTGGATCATATCTCCACTTCACTTTTATGGACCATCTGGTCTGTTGCCTCTTATCAATCTGTTCTTAAGCCACTTACTAACTCCTACAGCCAGGACCCTGCCCCCTTATAGGCAACATCACTCCACCCCACTTATTATTAAAATACTCTAATATCCCTAACAAGACCAGACAACACACTCCTTTGTCATTACTTCTGTTATTAGTTACAGTTGATGTATGACAATGAAACATTTACCATTGGAAACACTCTAAACTGCTCTTATGGAGGACAAGGATAAGGCTTATGTCTGTTTCGCCAGGTTCCCAGTCTTAGGGCACAAGCTTGGACTGCCTTATATCATGGTATGTATTCCCATCCACATTGGACAAACTGGCAATGAGTTAAGAATACAACCCCTAAATCCTACACAGCACTGGTCACACTGGAGACTTTAGGGATGCCCAACTCCAATCCAGGTGTCCCAGGAGGTCGACCTGCCTCGACCTACCTAGGGATTCTGTCTGCAGAAGGTTGACATGCCTAAACCTGCTGGGGATCTGCCAGGCCAGGGGTCTCAAGAGGTCGACATTCCTCGACCTGCCCAAGGACCCAAATCTCAGGACACCAACCTGCCTCAACCTGCCTGGGGATTCGATCTCCAGAAGGCTGTCACATCTCAGCCTGCCTGGAGATCTGCAACCTGACCTGGGGATTCCTGGCTCTCAAGTTGCAATAATACTGGGTAGGATAAGCTTTAGAAAGACTCACCCCTAAGGAAGTCCACCAGTAAAATAGAAGGAGGCCTATTAGTTTTTTTTTTCTTTTCCTCCCTGTCATCACTGTCTTTTAGATGGAAAGTAACCAATCTACTTCCCTACAGATGCCCTAAAATGCATCCTAGATAACTGGAAGCTGTTCGATCCCCTAACTCTAAGGAGAAGTCACTTAAAATTCTTTTGTGCCACGGCTTGGCCATGGTATCCTCTGGGGGATAAGGAACACTGGCCTGAGGATGGGAGTTTAAATTACAATACCATCCTGCAGCTAGACTTATTCTGCAAAAGACAAGGGAAATGGACAGAGATCTCCTATATCCAACTTTTCTTCGGACTTAAAGATACGAAGGGACTCTGTCTTAAGTATGGGACTGTTGTATGCCCTAAAAGTGAGTCTAGTAGGCAAATGGTGTTAGGCACAGACAACCAAGAGAAGGAAGCCCCTAGTGAGGGCTCAACTCCCATGGCTCCTGAGTTGCCCGGTGTTCTTTCCTTGTATCCAAACATGCTCCCACATCCAGGAGCACCCCCTCCACAAAAGCCAACTCAAGTATGTCCCTTAGTTGAAACTGGAGGAGAATTTGGACCAACCCAGGTCCATAAGACCTTCTCCCTCTTAGAACTAAGACAGATCAAACAAGACCTGTGAAGCTATACAGATGACCCAGGCAAATATATAGATACATTCCAACATATTATCTTGGCCTTTGACTTGACGTGGAAGGACATCATGGTCATATTTAGTCAAACTTTATCCGACCTTGAGCCCGAAGGTAAAGACCTTAAAGGAAGCCCAAAGGTATGCCATGGGGCTTCACATGTCAACCAATAAATCCCTCGTGGGGGAAACTGCACTCCCCTCCTCAGATCCTAGTTGGAATTATAGTGATGCTGAGAACATCTGGGAAGGGGATAATTTTCTGATCTGTGTAAAGGAAAGACTAAAAGCAGCCCCACAAAAAGTAGTCAGCTATGCCCACATCTCAGCAATAACTCAGGAGCCCAATGAGAACCCCATTGCCTTTCTGGAAAGGCTAAAAGAGGCCCTCCAAAAGTTTACCCATCTGGGCTTACACTCTTATGAGGGACAGGTGATTTTAAAGGACAAATTTCTGTCCCAGTGTGCATTAGACAACAGGATAAAGCTACAATAGCTATAGCAGCAGGACCCTGCTGCTTCTTTAGATGAGACGGTCCAGACAGCTACCAATACCTTTCATAACAGAGAACAGAAGAGAGAGACCAAGGCCCAGGAAAGGGAGAGAAGGAAAGAGACAAGTCATGCCCAGATGCTGGCTGCCCTCCAGGGAAGCCCTATGGCAAGCCCCGAGTTCTTAAAGGACAAGGCACAAGGCAAATGCCTAATCTGTAGATGGGCGGGGTATTGGGCCATGAAGGGTCCAAACCATGACAAGTCTCCTAAAATGGCTTGCTAAAAACAGCATCAGTTGGGACATTGGGTGGCACTGTGCCCCCGGGACCCAAGAGCCTCACGGTCAAGTGCCAAGCCTTCCCTCACGATGGTCAATAGGACTGAAGCGGCCCGCTCCAGTCAGCCCGCCTGTCACAGATAACCAACATGGGACTGGAGCCACGGGTGCAACTGGATGTGGCAGGTAGGTCCAAGAATTTCTTGTCCATCTACTCTGTCCTGACATCCTACTCCGGAGACTTCTTCTCTCAAACCTGTACCATTTTGGGCGCTACAGGAAAAACAATTACAAAAAGATTCACCTGAGCACTTCTTTGTTGCTAGGAGGGACAAATACTTTCCCACCAGTTTCTGGTTGTCCCTGAGTATCCTACTCCCTTATTAGGAAGAGATATACTTACTAAACTGGAGACCACCCTTGTGATGGGAAACTTTTCAGCCCCTAGAGCCCTACAGCCTCCAGTTACTACTGAGGAACCCATTACACCCTCTCCAATAGGGAGGGACCAAGAACTATTGGAGGACAAAATTAACCCCCAGGTGTGGGACCAGGGGACCCCTGAATGAGCCCACCATGACAAGCTGAACCAGTCATCATTATTCTCTGAGATCCCACTCAGTTTCCAAACCGGAAATAATACCCCCACAGAAGAGAATCTCAGGAAGGACTACAGCCTTTAATGAATAAATTCCTTGCCTGTGGGCTATTGGACCCCACCAATTCGACCAGTTCTACAGTGTAACACCCTGATCCTCCTTGTAAAGAAAAAGGACGGGACCTGGTGAATGGTTCAAGATCTTCGGATTATAAATGAAGCTGTAGTCCCCCTCCATCCCACCGTGCCCTATCTCTGTGTAATCTTGGGAGAAATCCTGCCCAGTGCCAAGTGGTTTACAGTCCTGGATCTGAAGGATGCATTCTTTTGCATACGACTGGCTAAAAATCCCAATATCTTTTTGCCTTCGAGTAGGAGGCTGCAGAAGAACACCAACAGATGACTTGGATGGAATTACTTCAGGGGTTCAGAGATAGCACTCCCCCCACCCCACCCTGTTTGGACAGGCTCTTAGCTGGGATCTCCTAGATCTGGACCTGGGACCTCATGGGAAAATATTACAATATGTAGATGACCTACTAATCTGCTCTCCAGATGAGAAAAGTCCCCAACAACATGCAATTCAGGTTCAAAGCTTTTTGGCAGAGAGAGAATATAAAGTCTCCCATGCTAAGGCACAGATGGTTGAGACAAAGGTCCCTTACATGAGAGTTCAGATTACACACGGATCCAGGAGGCTGTGCTCTGATGGAGTACAAGGAATCCTCCAGTTTCCCTCCCCCAACTCTTGAAAACAATTGTGAGCTTTCCTGGGACTGTGTATTGTAGAATCTGGATACCCAACTATGGTCTAATTGCCCGGCCCTTATATGAAAGCTTGAAGGGATGGGATGATTCAATCTCATTAATGTGGGGAGCTCAGGAAGGCAGAGGCTACACTAAAAGAGGCCTTAACTCAAGCACCTGCCTTGAGGTTGACAGACCCATAAAAAACACTCCAACTTTATGTCCATGAAAAGGAAGGAATAGCCTTGGGAGTGTTAACTCAAAGGTTGGGACCTGAGCCCCAGCCTGTAGCTTACTTATCCAAGAGGCCCAACCTAACTGCCCGAGGCTGGCCTTCCTGCCTTCGAAATCTTGCAGCTATTGCAGTGGTGATAGAAGATACTTTAAAACACTCTTTTGGGGGCAAACTATTTTTACCAGCCACGAAGTGAAACAACTCCTGAATGGGAGAGGTCATTTATTGATATCCTATCAAAGGATCCTCAGATATCAAGTAGTACTGATGGAAAATCCAGGCCTGACTATATCCCTTTTTGAGGTTCTTAACCCAGCTACCCACCTGCCTAACTCTGAGGTCTCTCTCCCCTTTCACTCTTGCCTAGAAACTTGGGACTACTGGACAAAACCCCAAGAGGGATTGTCAGGAGAACCTCTGACAAATCCTGGGGTAATTTGGTACACTGATGGAAATAGCTTTGTCTTGAATGGGAAAAGAATAGCTGGATATGCAGTAGTCTCCAATTTTGAGACCATAGAGGCTAAACTTTTGCCCCAGGTACTTCAGCCCAATTGGCTGAGCTCATAGGCCTGATTCAAGATTTAGAGCTGGGAAAAGCAAAGAGAGTAACCATTTACACTGACTCCAAGTATGCCTTTCTGGTGCTACATGCACATGCTGCTATTTGGAAAGAAAGAGGCCACTTGACCACCTGAAGGTCCCCGATCAAGTATGGTGATCAAATCCTTAGACTCTTGAAGGCAGTCCATCTGCCTGCTGAAATTTCAGTCTCCCATTGTAAAGGACACCACAAAGGCAGCATGGAAGGGGCATGAGGGAACCAAACAACCAATCAGGCAGCTAGGAGAGCAACATTACAGAACAATGACCTAACAGGGGTTACCACCTTAGTTCCACCAATTAATTTGCCAGAAATTCCTCACATACTGAAGGTGAAACTCTTAAAGCTAAGAGTGAGGGCTTTCAAGATGATCATAAGGGGGTGGTTCCAAAAGGAGGGACTCCTTTTTCTTCCTGGGACCCTCCAATGGAAGTTGGTTAACTCCTTATATGTCACCACTCATTTAGGGGAGAAAGCCCTCCAAAGATCACTAGAAAGGTCCTTCAGAGGGACAGGCCTCCACATGACTATATAGCAAGTGGTCTCCCTTATCCCACTTGCCCATTAAACAACCCCCAAGGAGCTCAAAGACCCCAGATGCCCCAGCCCATCCAATGGCAGGGGAACTACCCAGCAGAGGACTGGCAGATTGACTGACAGATGCCAGTTTCTCAAAAGTATAAATACCTACTAGTCATGATAGATACATTCACAGGATGGATTGAAGGCTTTCCCACCTGGACTTGAGAAGGCTGAGGTGGTGGTAAAATAATTGCTCCATGAAATCATTCTGAGATTTGGTCTGCTCAGGTCATTACAAAGTGACAATGGTACCTCATTTACTTCTAAGTTCACCCAAGTGGTCTCTAAAGCATTAGGCATTACTTATTATCTCCATTGTCCCAGGATGCGTCAGTCTTCAGGAAAAGTAGAGAGAGCCAGCCAGTTCTTAAAATCAGCAATAAAAAAGATAATCCAGGAGACCTCCCTGGGATGGAAGGAGGCTTTACCAATAGCTCTCCTCTGCACCCATATTGTCCCCAAGGAACAGGTTGGTCTTTGTCCTTATGAGATGCTATCTGGGAGACCTTTTGTTTATGCCAATGATCTCTTCCTAGATCCAGAGGCTCAGATCCTCCAGTCTTATACAATGGCCATTGGGCAATTCCAACAGGATGTACACTTGTGGAGTGTCAACCAAGACCCAAAAGATTCTAAAGAGCCACCACTGTATGCTCCAGAGACTCAAGTCCTAATTAAAGTCTGGAAAGATGGACCCCCAAAGGCTCAACTCCAGCCCACATGGAAGGGCCCTTATCCTGGAATACTTTCTACCCTCACAGCAGTCAATGTACCAGACACAACTCTTAGATTCACTACTCAGGAGTCAAACCGTGGAAGAACACAGACAAGGATACCCAATACACCTGTGAGCCCCTGGGAGCTCTCAGATACCTATTTAGAACTACACATGAGTGCCATTCTAGTGAACATGCCCCAAATTAAGTTTCTGAGGATAAGACTTCTCAGGATAGCTCTAAAGAGCCAACACAGCTTGTCAGGGGTTGTACTCCAAAACAGACAGGAGGTAGATCTCCTGATCTTTGAACAAGGAGAGTCTTGAGCCATCTTGAATGACACATGTTGTTCTGCGTAAATATCCCCAGCTAAGTTAAAGAACGTCTCACAGTCCTCAAGAAAAAACATTCAGATCCTATGGGATCTCAATATGAGCAGGAGAGTTCTTGGGGTGGCTACAATCTCTCTTTGGGGGATCCTTCTCCTGGAGAGGGGGAATTTGGAGTTGGCTAATGCCCCTACTAATCCCTGTTATCACCATATTGATACTGCTTATGATTGCTCCATGTATCATCAATTGTCAAACCCATTTTGTCTCTGCCCAGGTCAACAAGCAACAAAATGCAGTGCCGGTTCAACAAGGATGTATAAAACCACCCATTCAAGGAAAATATCACTCACCCTTAGATGCTCACCACTATAAGGACTCTGAGGCTTGAGATTAGCAAGAGGGGGAGGCCCAATGCCCTCATTGTCCCAGCTCAGCAGAAAGTAGCCAGAGAGACCTTGATGCCCCCACTCCCAAAAAATTGGACCTCCCATCACTTGAGGGGGAATGTTAGGTAGTTAGAATAGGAAAAAGGAGTCCAAAATAGCGGTGGCTAAAAGACAAAGAAAGGAAAAAGCCCACAAAAATAAAACAAAGGAAGGTCCAAGGACCAGAGTAAAAACTTCAGGTGAAGCAAACAACCTTCCTGGCTAGCCCAATTTACATAGGGCAGGCTCAGAGGGAGGAGAAAAAGAACATAAAAAGAGGAGCCAAAGTTGAGCCGCTCTCTTCTTTTCTCTTCATGTCTTTTGGCTAGGCCCACCCTCCTGCCTTGAGAATGTATTTTCCTTTGCTAGCCAAATAAAACTGAGCTATAACCGAGCTGTAACACTGGTCTGCTGCTTCAGATTTTTTCTGCAGTGAGACAGAACCAAGGAAATTACACACTCCCCCAACAAAATGAAATAGTTAATATAAAAAAAACTAAAACACCACACTTTAAACATATACATACTAATCAAATATAATGTGATATCACTTCACACTGGGAAAGAGACATACATCCTTCAACTCTCTTTCCAACTGGTAAAAGAAAAAAAAAAAATCACTTAGGTCTTCTCTCTGATTGTCACTTGAATCATCTGCCTTACCAGGAACACCTTTTTTCCCCTCCTGTCCATCAAATTAAATAATAATAATAATAATAATTTCCTCCATGAAAGTTCTCTGAGACCTACAGCCTTTGCTTATCTCCCTCTCAAATAAAATTCCTATCTTAAATTATTACAAGTGAATTTTTTCAAGTTCTTCCATGCTTGTTAGTCTTGCCACTTACATCCAGTCTGAAAGCCCTTCGGAACAGAATGGTGCTTGTGTTGCTTCTTGTTGCAGGGCTCAGCTCTATATACAAGGAAAAAGCTCGAGTGAATTGCCGAATGTATTCATTCACTCCTTGGGAAGGATGACTGGATTTCCTATTTAGCTACCCTAATAATTATTCATAGAAAATAATTTGTTTTGTCTATAAAGAGAATCTATGCCAGAGTTAGATATATGTAGACTATATTAGAGAAAATAAGACATAGCTCTCTGTTTGTATAACTGTTCAAGTTTCTTTTGCAGTTTCTATTTTTAACAATAAGAGCATTTATCTGAAGATCAATCTGTAATGAAAGACATTAATAAATGTGGAGTCTGACCAAGGTTAATATCAGACATTTTCTAGTTTTAAGCCATGCAACTTTTCAGTTGGCTATTTGGTGTCTCAATTTCCTTATATGTAAAATAGGGATGCTACTACAGATGAGATAGTGCTTATCCTCTTGGCTATGTGTTATTAAGGCCTACATCAAAGAATATTTGAATGACTCATCCATTTACCCACTTGCTAGGTGTACATATATGGATTAAATATAATCCTTGGTTTTAAGGACTCAAAGTGAAATCAGGTCTATAATTTGATTAGCAATAATGAATGTATGTTTGAACCTGAGTGATGAAGGAGTACAGGGAAAGAAATTATTAATTCTGTGTGCAATTTTTTTAAAGGGAGATATGACAGAAGAGCCATTTAATTTGGGCTTTTACTTGTGAGCAAGATTGTTCTGGTTAGTGGGAAAATGTGGTAGAGAATAAAAACACTTTTCAGGTAAGCAATTAATGAGCACTAGGGCTTGAATTTATGGAATGTTTCCTGCAAAAATCTAATGAGAACACACTTATGAAGATATTGCAAGAGGATTCTATTGTAAAACTGGGTGAGTGAAGCTTTATGAATTCTAAAGAAAGGCCCTTTATCTCACACACATGATATATATACTACATATATACACATATATAATATGCATATATCTAATATATATAATGTGTATAATTATTCAAATATTTTCATTATCATCCTTCTGTAACATGGTATATACCTTGAAAATGAAGATTTAGCCCCTTAGAAATGAGTAATATATTCAGATAATTAAAAACTCTCTAAAATTTAATCTGTCAATTCCTAAACAATAAAATAGAAGTAGATGTTTTTAAATAGTTTATGATCTCCAATTCTGTAGTTATTTTAATGACACATCAACAGTTAGCTTTGAGTTTCTTGATAAGTGAAATTAATATTATCTATTTCAGAAACAAAAATCAATTTAAAATCAGGCCTATAAAATTTGAAAAGTTCAAGAATCCTACAGTGCTGCTTAGAAATGAGTGGATTTTTCAGGGGAAAAATGGATGTGTATATTATTTAGAAGCTAACAACAGAAATGTATCATCATTTCTTGCTTTGTGGTTTTGGTGGTATAACAAATATAAAACTCAATTTCTTCTATTTATTTATTTCTGGTCATGTAGTGTGGGGGATCTCAGTTCCCCACCCAGGGATTTAACCTCAGGCTACAGCGGTGAAAGCACTAAATCTTAACCTCTAGATCACCAGGAAACTCTCTTGGAAGATCAACTGCTCAGTCATGTCTGATTCTTTTTGATACTCCATGGACTGTAGCCCACCAGACCCTTCTGTCCATGAGATTTTCCAGGCAAGAATACTGGAGTGGCTTGCCATTTCCTCCTCCAGAGGATCTTCCCAATCCAGGGACTGAACCCATGACTCCTATGTTTCCTGCATTGGCAGGTGGATTCTTTACCACTGAGCCACCTGGAAGCTCAGGGAGCTCCCTAAAATCCAGTGCATTAATTTGCCAAGGCATTTTCATGGATAGATACATATCGACAGAGAAAGGAAAATGGCAGCTTGTTGTCACAGATGGATTCATTCACAGCAAAGAACAGCTTATAAAGGTAACTGTAAGGAAAATAAAACAATGTTCAGAGATGTTCATATTTGAAAGCTAGGAAACAATAAAATTTAATCTTAAGAAAAATGTTTTGTGGGTAAAAAAGCATTTTGCTTTGTCAACACAAAACTTTGTAAATACCACTGAATAGCATTAAAATGCTCCTGATTGTGTGTGATCCAGTAAAGATAAAAAGCATTCATATATAATGTTTAAATGTTGATGGTAAGGGAGGGATGTTACTGAAAAAAAATGACTACAGCCAGGTTAAATTAGTGTTTCCAAGTCATGGAGTTTAATGACTACAAAGCCTTATAATAAAGATTCTGAATTTATACATATAAGATTCGAAGGTAGTAAAATGCTCCTCATCCATGTTTACCTAGAAGAGACCAAGTGTTTAATCACTATTTAATATTTTACAAAAATAATTGCAACTGTTGTTATAAATATCATAAAATAGTAATTTATACTTTTTAGATCTATGAACTTTTTTAGTTTACAGGACAATTGACTTTATTTAGTGAACCAAAAAGTATTTGGTAAAGTGTTTTAATATAAAGTGCATTTCTTCATTGTTAAAAATAAGGAATAAGGTTTCAATTTTGTGGGGAACTAGCCAGGACTAAATCCCCGAGTTGATATCAGGATAAGCTCTGTTACAGTTTGGTGATGACTCTTAAAACAGTACTTCTAAACTATTATCATTATATTTTAAATTACTGACAGGGAATCTTGGAAATCCATATAAATAACTTTAGACCTAAAATATTTATTAGGAAATTAAATGACTCTTGCTCCTTGGAAGAAAAGCTATGACAAACCTGGCAGCATATTAAAAAGAAGAGACATCACTTTGCTGACAAAGGTCTGTCTAGTCAAAGCTATGGCTTTTCCAGTTGTCATGTAGGATGTGACAGTTGGACTGTAAAGAAAGCTGAGTGGTGAAGAATTGATGCTTTTGAACTGTGGTGTTGGATAAGACTCTTGAGAGCCCTTTGGACTGCAAGGAGATCCAACTAGTCCATCCTCAAGGAAATCAGTCCTGAATATTCATTGGAAGGACTGATGCTGAAGCTGAAACTCCAGTCCTTTGGCCACCTGATGCAAAGAACTGACTCATTGGAAAAGACCCTGATGCTGGGAAAGAATGAAGGCAGGAGAGAAGGGGATGACAGAAGATGATATGGTTGGATGGCATCACCAACTCAATGGACATGAGTTTGAGCAAGCTCCAGGAGTTGGTGATGGACAGGGAAGCCTAGCATGCTGCAGTCCATGGGTTCGCAAAGTGTCAGACATGACTGAGTGACTGAACTGAACTGAATCATATAATTATGCAAATGTATGCATGCAGTGATGTTCGGTGTAAGGATATTTATATTACTAGAAGTTGGAAACAACCAAATATCTATCAATGGGAGGTTGACCAAATGAAGTATACACCTCTGCATACATATGATGACATGCAACATAACCACTAAGATTATAATGCAGCTCACTATTTATGACATGAAAAAATACTTATGACATATTAATGAAAAAATTATACCATATTGCATTGATTTTATCTATGTATTTGTACATCAAAATACCCTTCCAAATATGCACGTAGCTTTGTGACACATGTAACTAATATTTGGCAGTGATTTTTTTCTCAGTGATTTTATTGTTTTGCTATTTATTCACTGTTTTATGCCTTTCTAAAACTGACTTTGATAATACAAATGACCGCCCATGTTTGAAAAAGGAATAACTTCCTCACCTTATTGTCATGTATCAGAAAACTGCCATATTTAGTGAACAATTGTCTATTTATAAATATTGCCTAAGGTTGTCCCATGCATAATCTCCAAAGCCATACACAATGGCCCAGCATTTACATACTACCTTTAAAAAGTACTTTTGTTTAATAATAACACTTCCATTCTTAAAAAAAATCCTTAAGAGTTAGATAATTATATTTTCCTTGTCAATGTGTTTATATCAGTTTTATAGAGGTTACAAAAAGATAATAAAATGGGAATAATGTTATAGCAACCATAATAATGCAATAATTTCCTCTCCTCTTCTTTTAGGAATCAGGAGAATGAGTCTTAAGACTGGGTAAGCCATAAACTATTTCTGAACATGAGTAGCTAAAACTTGAATTGCTTGAAATGTCATTGTGTGCTTCACCTGTGGTACTACCAATTTCAAATGCCACAAATATGTTTTCATATTCTTTGTCTGGACAAAAGATAATCTGAGCTCAGGAATACAACCCATGTCTCTGATTTAACAATATACCACTTGGGATTTAATGTCCTTTTTAATACAGATTTTGTCACATCATTTTATAGTGAACATTGAACCAGCCTAAAGATGAAAATGATGCTAACCAAAAGAAGACATCCATAAAACACAATTGTTAATAGTTATACTCTTGTTAAATGTTTCACTTGGTATTGGTGTTAATAGGATTTGACTCTGGCCAATCAGCCATCCTGGGACATTCTTGGCACATGTCTGATGGGGAGTATAAGAAAGGATACCAGTGTTAAAGCAAAAGAAAAGAGTGGAGAATGTGAAAGAATAATGGAAGCTTTTGACAATTAAGAACAAACATTTAAATTGCCTATTTGAGAATAATATATGTAAGTATTTACTAAGCACTTACTAGGTTTTAACACAATACTAAGTGCTTTGTATCTACTATATTAATCAGTATTTGCAAGTATGTAACATAAGTACACTTACAATCTTCATTTTATAGAAGAGGAAACTCTAGCACCAAGAGGATAACTGTGGATTGTCATAGACCACATAGCTGAGCTCTCAGCTCTGCATGTTTGCAGATTCTTGGTTGTTAGTCATTACATTATTGTGAAGAAAAGAATGAGGTAGCAATCAGACTATAAGTTAAATTGTTTCTATATTTAGGCATTGCAGAGTAGCTTTTAATACAGCCAGCTTAAAAACTATTAGAAAAACCTCACAAAAACACACATAGACAAGAAGCTGTTTTCTTACAGGTACTGCAGAGCTCTGAGTTTGCTCAGATTTTAGGGCCAAGATCTTGGAAAGGAGAAAATCTCACTGGAAGTAAGACTCATATACTTTAGGACATGTGCTCATTGTTAAGTAGTCACCAGCATCAGGCAGAAACTACAAACAACAGAAGATACCAGAGCATTCTACAGTGTCAAACAGTGAGGGCAACACAAATTAGGGTTTATATCAGCTGTGGTAGCTATTTTTGCAGAAGCCAAGATCTTGAAGAGACAGAGGAATAGAGAAGTGAACCCAGCTCTCTTGAGACAGCCTTCCTTAAAAGGCCTTTGCAATCTTCAACCTTTTAAGACAGAAGACAAAGAAGCCAAATAAACAAATAGCTGAAAATTGGAATGGAACTCTTGGCAGTTTTACCCTGCTAAGGAGATAAATATTGATTTTGAGAAAATATTAGGAAGGACTAGAACTGGTAAATCAGAGAAGGCAATGGCACCCCACTCCAGTACTCTTGCCTGGAAAATCCCATGGATGGAGGAGCCTGGTGGGCTGCAGTCCATGGGGTCGCTAAGAGTTGGATACGACTGAGCAACTTCACTCTCACTTTTCACTTTCATGAATTGGAGAAGGAAATGGCAACCCACTCCAGTGTTCTTGCCTGGAGAATCCCAGGGATGGGGGAGCCTGGTGGGCTGCCATCTCTGGGGTCGCACAGAGCTGGACACGACTGAAGTGACTTAGCAGCAGCAGAACTGGTAAATACCCCAAACTCTAGTTGTTGTTTTTTTTTTTTTTTTGAGTTTATTCCCTCTTTCAACAACATGAGATGCCTGTGCACATGTATATCACCAGTCAATATCAAAATCAGATTGATTATATTCCTTGTAGCCAAAGATGGAGAAGCTCTATACAGTCAGCAAAAACAATATTGGAAGCTGACTGTGACTCAGATCATGAACTCCTTACTGCAAAATTCAGACTTAAATTGAAGAATGTAGGGAAAACCACTAGACTATTTAGGTATGAATTAAATCAAATCCCTTATGACTATACAGTGGAAGTGATAAATAGATTCAAGGGATTATATCTGATAGATAGACTGCCTAAAGAATTACAGACAGAAGTTCATAATATTTTACAGGAGGTGGTGATCAAAACCATAGCCAAGAGAAAGAAATGCAGACAGGCAAAGTGGTTGACTGAGGGGGCCTTACAAATAGCTGAGAAAAGAAGAGAAGCTAAAGGTAAAGGAGAAAAGAAAAGTTATATCCATCTCAATACAGAGTTCCAGAGAATAGCAATGAGAGATAAGAAAGACAGTTTTAGGTTTTAACTATAGGTCTGTATGTGCATTTTTGTGAAGTACCTATGCTTATTGTGGACAAGCTTCAATACTTTGCAACATCTAGGCTTTTTAGATGTCCTGAGGTGACAATGTATGATATAAAGTAGAGCTAGTGAATTAACCAATTTGTAAATATCTTTGTTAGAATTGATTTTTTTAAAAAGGCAGCATCTTGGACCTGGAATTATTATACCTTCTCTGAGAAATGTACATCAGGACTTGCTCATCTAGGTTGGCAGCTGAGGGGAGGAAGGAAGTATAGGGGGAGGGCTGTATGTGGCTGTGTTCACGTTTATATTTTGATGATAACCATTGATGTGCGTGCATCTCCTGGCTGTACTATAGGAATGCATTGTTTAACAATTCAGCAGAAGCATACCTCCTTGCTAACACCGTAATAGTTTAGATCAGATGATGAACCCTCCTAGAACTATTATGCTTTGTGTGCGCTGTTGCTTTATGTCTCATTTTAATTGAACATTAAGGGAATGTAGTATTTTAATCATAGCTCTGCCAATATGTTTATCTAGAGGCCTGTTGCCATTTTTGTCTTTGAAATTTTTGTTGCCAAGAAAGGCAAGATTACGTTTTTTTCCTTCCAGATTGAGTTGGTGTAGTGTATTCTTGGTTATCAAAATACTCATAGCTTTGGGACTTTGAAATGGTAAATATTCATGATGTGTGAAACAGCATGATACATAACTGTAGGTGTTCATTACATAAAAATGGATGCTTAGTTGTGAAGATACACAAACGAGACCTAGAAGGACATGTCATGGTAAACTGCTTGTGATTCTGAATGACTTCGTTTTTTGCTTCTTGTGCTTTTTGGTTTCCTATTATGCACATGTTAACTTTTAAGAAATAAATGTTATTTTAAAAACCTTAAAAAAAAAAAAAAGAAAGGCTTTCTAACTGAACAATCCAAACAAATAGAGAAAAACAATAGAATGGGAAAGACTAGCGATCTCTTCAAGAAAATTAGAGACTCCAAAGGAAAATTTTATTCAAAGACAGTCCAATAAAGGACAGAAATGGTATGGACCTAACAGAAACAGAAGCTATTAAGAAGAGGTGGCAAGAATACACTGAAGAATGATCCAAAAACATCTTAATGACCCAGATAACCATGATGGTGTGATCACACACCTAGAGCCAGACATCCTGGAGTCCAAGGTCAAGTGGGCCTTAGGAAGCATCACTATGAACAAAGCTAATGGAGGTGATGGAATTCCAGCTAAGTTATTTCAAATCCTAAAAGAAGAGTTTGCTTAAGTGTTGTACTCAATATACCAGCAAATTTGGAAAACTCAGCAGTGGCCACAGGACTGTAAAAGGTCAGTTTTCATTCCAATGCCAAAGAAAGGCAGTGACAAAGAATGTTCAAACTAGCACACAATTCTATTCATTTCACATGCTAGGAAAGTAATGCTCAAAATCCTTCAAGCTAGGCTTCAACAGCGTGTGAACCAAGAACTCCCAGATGCACAAGCTGGATTTAGGAAAGGAAGAAGAATCAGAGATCAAATTGCCAACATTCTTTGGATCATAGAAAAAACAAGAGAATTCTAGAAAAACATCTGCTTCATTTACTACACTAAAGCTTTTGACTGTGTGGATCAAAATAAACTGTGGAAAATTCTTAAAGAGATGTGAATACCAGACCACCTTACCTGCCTTCTGTATTCAGGTCAAGAAGCAATAGTTAGAACCAGATATGGAACAATGGACTGATTCAAAATTGGGAAAGGAGTATGTCAAAGCTGTATATTATCACCCTGCTTATTTAACTTATATGCAGTGTATATCATGCAAAATGCCATGCTTGGTGAAGCACAAGCTGGAATCAAGATTTCTGGGAGAAATATCAATAACCTGAGATAGTCATATGACACCACCCTTATGATAGAAAGCAAAGAAGAACTGAAGAGCTGCTTGATGAAAGTAAAAGGAGAGAGTGAAAAAGTTGGCTTAAAAATCACATTCAAATAACTAAGATCATGGCATCTGGTCCCATCACTTCATGGCAAATAGATGGGGAAACAATGGAAACTGAGAGAATTTATTTTCTTTGGCTCCAAAATCACTGAAGATGGTGACTACAGCCATGAAATTTACAGATTTTTGTGGAAGAAAAGCAGTGACACACCTAGACAGCATATTAAAAACCAGACGGTATTTTGCCGACAACGATCTGTCTAGTCAAAGCTATGGTTTTCCAATAGTCATGTATGGGTATGAGAGCTGGACAATAAAAAAGGCTGACCGCTAAATATTTGATGCCTTCAAACTGTGTTGCTGGAGAAGACTCTTAAGAATCCCTTGGACAGCAAGGAGATCAAACCAATCAGTCCAAAAGGAAATTAACCCTGAATATCCACTAGAAGGACTGATGCTGAAGCTTCAATACTTTGGCCACCTGGTGCAAAGGGTGGAATCATTGGAAAAGACCCTAATGCTGGGAAAGATTGAGGGCATGAGGAGAAGGGGATGACAGAGGATGAGATGATTGGACGGCATCAATGATTCAATGGACATGAGTTTGAAAAAACTCCAGGTGATGGTGAAGGATAAGAAAGCCTGTCATGCTGCAGTTCATGTGGTTGCAAAGAGTCTGTTATGACTGAATGAATGAACAACAACAACCAAATAGATGGAAAACAGGTAAGCTAAACACCCTAAACTCTAGTTGGTAGACTCTTAGGTTTTATTCCAGAGTGAGGGAAAAACAGAAGTAAACAATAATATCTGATTCCCACCTGCTAGCCTGTGTAGTCACTGTTTGGATTAAGATGTTTTTTCTAATCTAGTTGAATGCTAGAATATAGAATCTTCTCTGCAGCTTCTTTAGTGTTTTTTTTTTCCCCCCAGCATCCGGTGTTATGGACAGAATGTTTGTTTTCCACACAAATTCAAATGTTGAAGCCCTAAAGTCAAATGTGATGGGCAGAAATAGGACTTTGAGAAGTAATTAGGTTTAAATTAGGTCATGAGGGTGGAGTCCCATGATGAGATTAGGGACCTGTTGAGGAAAGAAAGAGAGACCGGAGTTCCCTTTCTCTATGCCATCTGAGGACACAGCAAGGAAACATTCCTCTGGGAAAAAAAGTGGGGAAATAAGTCAGCTGACATCTCCTTCTTGGACTTCTAGCCTCCAGAACTGTGAGAAATAAAGTACTCTTGGTTAAGCCATCCAGTGTATGATCTTTTATTAGGGATGGAATCCCACGCTAATATGCTGTATAAAATAAAACATCACGGGGCGTATGAAGGAAAAATAGCATAAGAATAACACAAACAACAAAAATAAACTCATAGGTCATCTAGATAATGGATTTTTTAGACAGGTACTTAAACTAAATGTGATTAAAACGTTCAAAATGACAATAAAAGAATTGCATCAGAGAGATGAAAACTAAGAAAAATAATCAAAAGTCTAAAATATAAAATATGCAATAACTAAGAGCCCACTATATAAGCTGAGTAATGGATTGGACAGAATAGAAGAGATTGGTGACTTGAAAATGTGAATAAAATAATCCTGATTTATTTACAAAGGGAAAAGGATGAAAAAAAAAAATCAAAGAAGGGTATAAGAGACATATGAGATACAATGAAAAAGTCTAACATAATTGTGATTGGAATCCCAGGGTAGTGGCTACTGTGTGGGCATCTCAAATCTCCCCTTCAGTACTGTCACTCACTTTCTTAGGTTCTGGAGATGCTGGCAACCCAAGCCTCTTAGCTCAGTCCTGCTTCAGGAGTTTCTCTGCATCGAAGACACATCCCACCTCAAGGTCACTCCTCTGTTCTGAAGGCTGCCTGCCTCCAATGATTGGCTGATGCGGAGCTGTCAGTATCTGGTCCATATGAAGGAACATCCCCGGCTCAGAGGTCCCCGTGGGGTTAGCTGAGACCTTTGTTACCATTCTGCATGACTCTACTCCTTCCTTTGCGCATCTTACTTCCTCTATTCTTCACACAGATGCTGATCCTGAGGGCACCCCTCAAATCCTCATCTCAGAGTCTATTTTCTAGGGAACTTGTTCTAAGACACTTGGTACTAGGAACATTCCAGGAAAACAGATATCAAAATGTTATTTTGGAGTTGTATCACCTTCCAGCTGGCTGGCAATGAAAAATCCATTGCTGGTAGAAGCAAAAGTGCAGAAGAGCCTGTGGCAAGTTGTAACAGTGGAGCCGTTTACTGGTGTAAACCATTGCGGTTATATTATAGTATCTCAGGCTTTTGAGACTTTAGAGGAACTACAAGTTATAAAAATAATAGAATCTGAAGGCTCTTCCTAAGTGCTCATGATGCAATGGAGAATGATAAAGGCTAAGCATGATTAATCACCAATTAATCAAGAGTAAAAGTCAGAACCCTATTAAACATCATATAAAGATTGATGAATATATATCTAAAGAATCTGCTAACAATCTAACTAGATTTAGCAAAGTCACTAGGTACAAACATAAACATAAAAAATTTGCATTTCCACATACTAGGAAAAAGAAAACATTTAAGACATAAAATACTATATCTATCTATACACACACACACCCCCATATATATATAATATATTATGGTAAATTGGCTGCAAAGATGGCTACCAACAATATCTTCATTTCTGTATACATATTCCACTCTGCACATCAAGAAGTAGATTGTTTTCCCCTTCACTTGAATCTGGGCTGGGTCAGTGACTTGTTTTAACTACTAAAATGCTGCAGAAGTATCATTAATATGACTTTGAGCTTAACATTTACAAGGCCTTACGTTTCTGTGATAATTCTTAAATCTAATCTACCAAGTATAAAATATTATTCTCAACTCCTTAATGGTGATAATTTTCATGGAGAGAGTGGGAGGTCACGAACAGGAGACTCTATGCACCACAGAGGACAGGTAGTATCTAGGTCCCCCTATGAAATCATCCTGGATCCCAAAAGAAACATAGCATCTGATAATCTGAGTCCATAATCCCTAACATACAAAATCCTGAACAATAAAATGGATATCTTATAAAATAGCCACTGAGTTTGTGTATGTGTAATTTCATTGCTACTAATTTTTAACACAGATGTAAAAAGAATATTATTGAGTTGATTTCTGCTGCTGCTGCTGCTAAAATGCTTCAGTCGTGTCCAACTCTGTGTGACCCCATAGATGGCAGCCCACCAGGCTCCTCTGTCCCTGGTATTCTCCAGGCAAGATACTGGAGTGGGTTGCCATTTCCTTCTCCAATGCATGCATGCATGCTAAGTCGCTTTAGCCACGTCCAACTCTGTGCAACCCCATGGACAGCAGCCCACCAGGCTCCTCTGTCTACGGGATTCTCCAGGCAAGAATACTGGAGTGGGTTGCCATTTCCTTCTCCAGAGTTGACTTCTATGTAATACTAACTGAAAGAAAAAAAATGAACACACCAATAAAAGAAAACTAAAACAGAATGATTAAAGCAAAGAAGGGGCAAGTGATATGTATCATGTTTTGCCTGAACTACTTGAATCATGAAGCAGTTTTGTTGAATTAATTCTGAATCAAAGTAGAGGGTGAATGGGAATGGACGTCTAGCAATCCAGTATTAGAAAGGAGAGTTTCCTTTTTTTTTAAATTTTTAAATTTTATTTTATTTTTAAACTTTACAATATTGTATTGGTTTTGTCAAACATCAAAATGAATCCGCCACAGGTATACATGTGTTCCCCATCCCGAACCCCCCTCCCTCCTCCCTCCCCATACCATCCCTCTGGGTCATCCCAGGGCACCAGCCCCAAGCATCCAGTATCGTGCCTCGAACCTGGACTGGCGACTCATTCCATATATGATATTATATGTATTTCTATGCCATTCTCCCAAATCATCCCACCCTCTCCCTCTCCCACAGAGTCCATAAGACTGTTCTATACATCAGTGTCTCTTTTGCTGTCTCGTATACACGGTTATTGCTACCATCTTTCTAAATTCCATATATATGCGTTAGTATACTGTATTGGTGTTTTTCTTTCTGGCTTACTTCACTCTGTATAATAGGCTCCAGTTTCATCCACCTCATTAGAACTGATTCAAATGTATTCTTTTTAATGGCTGAGTACTACCCCATTGTGTATATGTACCACAGCTTTCTTATCCATTCATCTGCTGATGGACATCTAGGTTGCTTCCACGTCCTGGCTATTATAAACAGTGCTGCGATGAACATTGGGGTACACGTGTCTCTTTCCCTTCTGGTTTCCTCAGTGTGTATGCCCAGCAGTGGGATTGCTGGATCATAAGGCAGTTCTATTTCCAGTTTTTTAAGGCATCTCCACACTGTTCTCCATAGTGGCTGTACTAGTTTGCATTCCCACCAACAGTGTAAGAGGGTTCCCTTTTCTCCACACCCTCTCCAGCATTTATTGCTTGTAGACTTTTGGATTGCAGCCATTCTGACTGGCATGAAATGGTACCTCATAGTTGTTTTGATTTGCATTTCTAGTTTCACACCGACACTGACTCACCATTTCTGAGGTAGGTCAGTTTCTAAGTTATTACCCTCTTAACTGATGAAGTTTGGGTCAATTTTCCTTTCAGGTTAAATGTAGTTCACTTGCTTAGTTAACATGGCAAACCAAAGGAGCTAAAAAACAAGCTTATGATGTTTTAAAAAATAATTCCCTAAACACTTGGGTAAATATATTATTATTTGTAATTCATACACCTCAATTTGAAAAAGGGCAATGTTGATCCTACAAGAAAGAGCATAATTTTGTGATTTACTGAAGAGCTCTTTTTATTTACTTTGCAGCTCTCCATGAGTATCTTCTGTTCTTTTGAATTATGTTGAAAAATAAACTCAGCAGTGCAGACCTATGCCTCTGCCTAAGGGAGAAGTGCTTTGTTCAAATAGAAATCAGCTATCATTTTTAGGATTTCACAATGCTAGGTAATACGTATGGAATTTCAAAAGTATCCTTTAATGAACGATGAAGCCACTCTAATACCTAAGAGAAGAATAAGCCGTCAAACATTTCAAAGAATCAATTTAATTTGATTTCTTGTATTTCCTGTGGTAGAACAAAGGAAGGATTACAGCTAACATTGAAGAGAGAAAGTGGAGTTTTAGTGGGATCAGGAAATCACTATAAATCCACAGATGTAGACAATGCTTTGCTTTCAAATATTCACGAACAGCAGCCCTGAGTAGAATCAGAGGAGTAAAATGTGTGCATATGTGTGAAAGTGTGTCATACAAAATCACATATGTGAGTGTGCTCACTAGAGATTATAAAAGATAGGATGAAGTAGACTTGGGGAAGAGGGGAAAACAAAGAAAGAGAAGGAGAACTTCCAAAGCAAAGACTCACTTTATCCTAGCATACTTTGCATTGCCAGGCATCCTACTGACATGCTTTATGAAGGACTTAAGATGCCTATATACTTAAAACAAGTCTGAATCTCAACAGACACAAGCTTATTGAATTGTTGATCCTGGATCAGTAGGAAATCAGTTTTCTTTTCAACACTGAACTGACACATATGAAGTTGGATCAGAATTATGTTGAAGATTTACAGGGCTAAAGCAGAACTACTTTCCAGGAAACTGGTTAAGTTTAATCTCACTTTATTAAGAAGGCTTATGTACATAGGTTACTCACTCAAAGGAATTCCAAAGATCTGTCCTAATTCATGAGAAACTAGCAATGCCAAGGCAAGTTTTGTTTTTTTTTTAAATTAACAAACATTTGTACCTGTCTTATCTCCCCTATATTACCTATTAACACTGAGACTTAGTAATAATTGAAAATACCATGTACCTTATTCTTTAAAAGTCATAATGATATAGAACAAAAAATACCTTAAAATTCTTGATTATTACTGAAAACTTGCAAGAGGTAAAATAAAAGTATGCTTTTTAAATTTTAGCACTACAATGGCTACTACACTTGTGGACAAATCATCAAGTGACCAAGTTGAAAAATTCTTTCTGGAAATTGTAGTCTCAACATTGGGTCTAATGAAAGCCAGCTACTGACTTTCTCAGTCTTATTTGGCCAAAGTTGGACATTGTTTTATTTGATTGCTTTAGTGCTTATTTGCTCGGTTGCTTGATGACTGATCGATCAGGCTTCAAGGAATCAACTGATTGATTGATTCAGGCTTGGTTCATGACACTTCATCATCTTTGGTCAATGTATGGACTACTTTCATTAAACTTTTCAAGCTCTTTATTGTCCTGCAAGCACATGTAAGTAAAAAAAATGCATATAAGAAGTCAAGATTTTGTTCGAAATATTGGGAGTGAAGAAAGAATGTAATTAAATTTTTAATTGCAATATTCAGTTTCTAGTATACAGAATTTATAATGAGTAATTAAACTTGGTATCAATACTTAGCAACCTATGGGTGGTTATCAGCTTGAAAATGACTTTTTCTCCTGAGATTTTAAAAACTGAAATTTCTCATAAAATTCAGATTTTGATTTTCCTAAAAATCAGATGATGCAACAATCCAAAGTCAGTATTTTTAATTAGCGAAGAAAGGCAAGTGCTGAGAAGCAGATAACACCCTTAAACAGGGTGTATGCTTTTCGGTTTGTCACAGTTTTCATCAGTCCTGTGGTCTAAGCTTCCTGTACTCCTCACATTACCTATCTGACCTTAGAAAGTATTTGAGTGTAAAAAACACAAGGCAAGAATCATGCTTTCAAAATCTATTCATATGTTACGTCTGCTGCTGCCGCTGCTGCTAAGTCGCTTCAGTCGTGTCCGACTCCTAGCAACCCCATGGACTGCAGCCTACCAGGCTCCTCCGTCCCTGGGATTTTCCAGGCAAGAGTACTGGAGTGGGGTGCCATTGCTTTCTCCACTTCTCCATTTTACCTCTAATATAATAAATTAACATCTTAATTGATATTTACTTAAACTTGTTTATTTATCACAAAAAGTTTTATTACTGTTGAAAACAAAGCAATAGCAATCAGATGTCAAAATAATCAATATTTATACAAATATTACACTATGTTAGAAACCTCTTTAGCCTTGTTTCCCATTCAGTTAGCACACCTTTTACTCTATTTCTGCACAACTAGCTTCCTGCAGGTATATATCCTAACAGATTTGCTCAGCTGTATTTCTGCCTAAGATTTTTTCAGGCTTTTAGCACATAATCACACATAATCTAGAAGTGCAAAGGAATGAAAAGTTCACGGGATGACTGTTGGTTAATGAAGATAGTAGCTGGTAAATAAATGTTCTTTTCCTATTCCCTAGGTGAACAACTTTGTAGTGTTTCACCTTTTAAAGGTCTCAGTGTGATAAGCCCCTGTTTTCCAGTGTTGACCCATCAGTGAACTCACCCTTCAGTAGCCTTTCATTCCTTCCTGGTTTCACTGCTTTCAATCCCACACCATGTATACCACTTCCAAAAATAAAGAACCTGCAATGAAGCTTGTTTTTAGGCTCTGTTTTTCAAGGTAAAGAAACTAAGATACTGGATATATTGAACATTTTTCAAGGTAAAGAAACTAAGATACTGGATATATTGAACATTTAATTAGGGTTTTAAACATAGACTTACTAATAAGAAAGCTGAGAATGAAATCCTCTCAAATTTTATTCCTGATCTTTGGATGGAGTTTACAGAAGCTTTCTAAAATAATTTCACTTAATTCTTTTTGTAGAATGCAAATACTTTAATAAATGTTATACTTATTCAATAATAAGAAATCTCATAAGAAAGCATATGTGTATGTTGTCCCCCTTCAAAATACTGGAATTCAGGAATTAAAAAAAAAATTCTGTATGAAGGAAGCAGATGTTGAAGTACTTTATGAACATTTAAATATTTAGCAGAGTCATTAATTTTACACAGCACATGTGCATACATTTCAGTTAAGCAAATTTGTGCAGCAGAATTTTCCATTAAGATTTCCATAGACTTTGGGTTGGTGAATCTACCCCTTGCGGCCCATATACCCAATAAGTGAACTAACACAAGAAAAGTGTATGATACTCCAATCATGGCAATTGTATTAAACAAAACAAAACAGGAATCTGCTACCCTCCCCCTGACTCTTTCTTCTTTTTCTATTCTTTGTACTATATATAGCATCATATAGATTTTTTCTTTAATTTGAAAATAGTATCTCACTTTCTTAAAGCTGTATAATCAATTCTAATATTTCTTAGGGCAGCCAGAATCACTGGAGTTTCTGTATCCTTGTGCACGGTCTGCTTTTTTTGGCAGATGGCTGAAAGGGCAGTGCTAAAAGTGGGAAACAAACCTTGAAATTTCAGGGAATGAACTCTTCTACGGAACAGATTTTGTAACAAAACAAAGTGTGACTTTTTGAAAATCTAGATTTTTATTTCAGTCTACTCTTACCAGAAATCTTTCTAAAATGTACTGTTACTTATTTTACTGATGTCTTTCACAAAACAAGCTGAATACAATTTACAATTTTTGATGGTTATGTCACTAGGAATTGTTGACTAGATGGTTGTAATCACAATAATAACCTCAGAAACTAATGAAGTATGTCATGTTTTTTATCCCTATGTCGAGGAGTCTGAGATTGTCAGGTTTTTTAATAGATAAATTTCAAGTTTTCATAAATTCATTCTTTATCATCAGACAGAGTCCAACCAGAATTTTCTACCTTCTTGGTGATTAGAGTATTATTAGACCTTTGAGAATCTGCTGAACCTCTTTTGAAATATATATCGTTTGCCAATTTATGACTCATATTTTTAATAAAAGTATGCTTTAATATCACTTGCAACCCATGGCAACATGGCAGTATGATGGGATACAAGATTAAGATCTGCTACTCTAGTTGCAAACTTCATGGCTAATTTGAGGTAGGATGATGCTTCTTTTAACTTGGCCAACACTTATCAGTCAACAAGACTTGATTATTAATTTACCTTTTTTTTTTTTCAATTTTTGGCATGTGAGATTTAATTTACCCATTTCAAGTGTTGCTTCTGCATTTTAGAGTGCTTTATTAATTTGCTAGAGAAGTTGTAGCAAAGCACCACAAACTGGAGGCTCACCTAAAGAAATAATTGCCTCACAGGTTTGGAAGCTTGAAGTTCAAAGTCAAGCCTCCAGCAGTTCATTCCTTGTGAGGATTGTGAGAGAAGGATATATCCCAGGTCTCTCTGTGTTGACTTACTGATGGCTATCTTCACTTTTATGTGGCATTCACCCTGTGCATGTGTCTCTATATCAGAATTTCTTCTATTTATAAGGATACCAGTGATATTAGAGTAGGGTCCACCCTAAGGAACTCCTTTAACTTGATTACCTCTGTAAAGACCTTATCTCCAAATAAGTAGCCCAAATGATTGAGGTACTTATATCTGAGGTGCTAGGAGTTAGGACTTTAACATATCAGTTTCAGGGGGAGCACAGTTCAACTCATAACAAGTGCATACAACCAAAGAGTACTATTCATTTAACACACATTTCTAAAAGATACTTTATCCATTTATCATGCTAGAACCAACATTGAAGATGAGATGTTCTGTGTTACTGAGGAACAAACAATTGCATTCATATAGAATATTTATTGGGATAAAATTCCTAGGCCTTCTTTCTAAATTTGCACTTCCTAATGATCTTGATATTCTCTATGGAGCTTTACTATTACGATAACAATTAATATAGGTGCAGTCAATTCAGAAACAAATTCAAATAAAGGTGTCAACACATTGTACTAATCAGTTAGTTTGTGATGTATTCAGTCAGGAAAAGCACCTCTACCTCTGAGCCTGGGAAACGTAATACATGGCTTTATCAAAATGATCTTCCATTGTCCACTATGGTCACTACGGTGTTTTTAAAATATCTTTAAACCTTAAGCTTTATCTTTTTGGGTCTTCTTAAACTGCAATCTGAGCATAAAGTTATATACTAATATTGGCATCAAAACTCTTGTGCTCTTAAGTATTTGGTGTATGTGAGAAATGATTCCTCTAAAATTGTAAGGGTAATATTCTATATTGTGAATAAAATGCATCATATACATATAAATATAAATTTATATAAACTTCACCATGTGTCAAATATGAGATGGAAGTACTGTAGGACAATATTTCAAATTCAACTCCACAATTATTAGCCTTCAGTTTTAAGTAAATATGGAATTAATGTCCTATATGAATATCCTATATGAAATTATAAAAAAATAAAATATAAAATATACTTCTTTGAAACATTCCATGATCATTTCATAAACCACATCTCATTTTCTTCTTTTCTGCAAAAAGAACTCATGGAAGGATATAAATTAGCACTAGAATAGGAAATAATATGATTAGTCCAAAAATACATAAGTCCTATAAAGACATTAGAATTTTTAATTCAGTGAAAATAGGAAACATAAGAAACTAGTGAGCACCACCCCACAAATATAACCACTTTTCAGGACACTCCACTTAGTGTTAAGTTCAAGCAAAAAACAGTACACTCTGTTGAAGTAACTCTTATTTTAGATGCCAACACACACAGGCAAAGGAGAATGAGAACTGAGAGTTTTGCCTGCTTTCACTCAGAGTTTATCAGGGGGACAATTTATAAGGTGGAACAACCTGATAAGCTTCTTTGTATCTGTTTCTGCTTTCATTCCAACATGGGACAACCTACTGAACATAGATTGCTGGAAATAAACCTTTTTTAACAAGCTCAGCAATGATATGTGAGTAAACACGACAGGGGACTCTTTCATCATTCCTTTCAGCTCCTCAAATCAGGAGTGTGTGCATTCTGTTAGAAAGCAAACACAGCTAAATGCACTCAGATCTTTTGCTTCAGTTTCTGATAATATCAGCCTCTATATAGGGACACTGGCAAAACAGCAGAGGTAGTTTCACTACCCAGAAACTATAACTATGAAGAAAAAGAGCTTTAATGGTAACCACAAATACCGCTACCTTGTCTATATAATTTCAGTTTATTATCTCAATAATTCTAGAGATTGGTATAATATTTAGTCCATTTTCAGGTAAGGAAACTAAGTCCCAGTAATTACTAATTTAAGTAATTTGCCCCAAATTATGCAACTATCAAGTAGCGGCATATGCATCTTCAATCACTCAGTCGTGTCCAATCTTTGTGACCCCATGGACTGTAACCCACTAGGCTTCTCTGTCCATGGAAATACCCTGACAAGAATATTGGAGTGGGTTGCCATTTCCTACTCCAGGGGATATTTCTGATCCAGGACCAGATCCTCATCTTCTACATTGGCAGGTGGATTCTTTACCACTGAACTACCTGGGAAGCCCCACCAAGTGGCAGAGAAGGATTCAAAACCAGCATTTGATGTCAGAGCCCAGCCTGTTAACCACAATGTTCAAGACATAGGAAAGTCGCTATCAACAGAAATCCATACCTCCAAACTCTTAGGAAAAGTATGCTTGAAATTCTCTAAAGAAAAGATGATATTACATATTAAGGGAATAGAAAGTAGTCAAGTTTTGCTGGAGCACAAAGTAAGAAGGCTTCAAAAGGCAAGACGTGATGCTGGAGAGAAGCTAGGCAACAAAGTGAATGATCCATTCCCTGCCACCTATAAATGAGATATTAGTATCAGAAATAATCAAGCTGCTCTTCCCATGATGATATATGTGGAATGGTATCTATATAACATTTACATTAAAATCTGAGCCAATGTGGCCACTTTGGAACAATTTAGAGTTAAAAGCATAAAAAAGTCCATGTTTCCAAAATGGATGAATTTGGCATTAGTACCTTTTTTGACTATCTCTGTGTTAAAAATCTATATATATCATTCGCACAGTGCTATTAGGATATCATTCAGTCTTTTGAGAATTATGTCACGTTGAGCAATATTGTTGTAAGTGATAAAATTGCTTCTACTGAAACACTGTGTCTACATGATATGGTATTTTAGCAAAGACAGGGGCATTTTCCTCTGTTTTAGATTATCTTTACCAAAAGATTATCTTTATCCAAAACAAGTAGTAGAACATATTTCAAAATATTTTTTTATTGGTGATGTGCTCATCTCCAGAGCTTGGATTCAGGAATCTATTGTCTTTCTGAGTGAGGATTCTGCAATTCTACTGGTATCTCCTAATTTTTTTTATAGCCACAGTTCCTTTTACCTCTCAGCTCATTACAGAGACAAATATCCACCAGTGACAGGTAACTTTTCATTCTAATGCGCCTGTACTACTGATGTCTGGGGCTCTGCGATATTCTATTTTGCACCTGAAATTAGTTTCTATGTTACAGCTCTGAATGTGTGATAAGAAGAAAGATACAGTAATTTAGATAAACTCCACTAAATGGCTTGACTGAAATAAAGCCAAAAGGAAGGTATAAATGGCTGAAGTGATTAAGACTGTCAAGTTCTCTGGAGTACAGTTGGAGAATAAAATTGCTGATGGATTATTATTTATCCATGAATGTGAGTTTGGGGGATTTAATTAAGGATGTTCTATTATATTTTTCAAAGCTTATTTGAAGCTGTAAGTCAAAAGCTGTAGTAACAGAGAATGTTGCCTCTGATCAAAAAACTGGATCTCTAGCCATATTGGGGAAGCCCTCTTTTGAGGTTCCTTTATTGTTTTACCCTATATGTAAATATTGAAAAATAAAATACTATTGGTATAACTGTTTCTTAAAGATTTATGAGCCATTGGATGGTCAATTTATATTCATATATATATGTGTGTGTGTGTGTGTGTGTGTGTGTGTATGTGTGTATGGTATGTTTATCTATATTCCTATATGTAGTGAACTCCGGGAGTTGGTGATGGACAGGGAGGCCTGACATGCTGCAATTCATGGGGTCGCAAAGAGTCGGACACGACTGAGCGACTGATCTGATCTGATCTGATGCATATGTATGTATATTCACACATATGTATGTGTGTCTGTATACACATATACATATGTGCTTTTTTAATGCTTGTTGACAATTACTCAGTGATTTTATTTATTTTATATTTGTCTTTGCTGGGTCTTTGTTGCTGCACAGGTTTTTCGGTACCTGTGGCAAGTGGGGGCTACTCTGTAGCTTTGGTGTATGGGCTTCTTATGGCAGTGAATTCTCTTGTTGCAGATCACAGGCTCTAGGATGCCTGGGTTTTGGTAATTGCAGCACATGACTCAGCAGTAGCGGGCTGCCCCGGGCTCTAGAGCACAGGCTCAATTAGCTGCGACACACAGGATTAGTTGTTTCCTGGCATATCGAATCTTTCCAGTTCAGTCCAGTTCAGTCGCTCAGTCATGTCTGACTCTTTGCGACTCATGAATCGCAGCACGCCAGGCTTCCCTGTCCATCATCAGCTCCCAGAATTCACTCAAACTCACGTCCATTGAGTTGGTGATGCCATCTAGCCATCTCGTCCTCTGTCATCCCCTTCTTCTCCTGCCCCCAATCCCTCCTAACGTCAGGGTCTTTTCCAATGAGTCAACGCTTCGCATGAGGTGGCCAAAGTACTGGACTTTCAGCTTTAGCATCAGTCCTTCCAAAGAATACCCAGGACTGATCTCCTTTAGGAAGGATTGGTTGGACCTCCTTGTAGTCCAAGGGACTCTCAAGAGTCTTCGCCAACACTACAGTTCAAAAGCATCAATTCTTCAGCACACAGCTTTCTTCACAGTCCATCTTTCACATCCATACATGACCACTGGAAAAACCATAGCCTTGACTAGATGGATCTTTGTTGGCAAAGTAATGTCTCTGATTTTGAATATGCTGTCTAGGTTGGTCATAACTTTCCTTCCAAGGAGCAAGCATCTTTTAATTTCATGGCTGCAGTCACCATCTACACTGATTTTGGAACCCAGAAAATAAAGTCTGACACTGTTTCCACTGTTTCCCCATCTATTTCCCATGAAGTGATGGGACCAGATGCCATGATCTTCGTTTTCTGAATGTTGAGCTTTAAGCCAACTTTTTTACTCTCCTCTTTCACTTTCATCAAGAGGCTTTTTAGTTCTTCTTCACTTTCTCCCATAAGAGTGGTGTCATCTGCATATTTGAGGTTATTGATATTTCTCCCGGAAATCTTGATTCCAGCTTGTGTTTCTTCCAGCCCAGTGTTTCTCATGATGTACTCTGCATATAAGTTAAATAAGCAGGGTGACAATATACAGCCTTGACGTACTCCTTTTCCTATTTGGAACCAGTCTATTGCTCCATATCCAGTTCTAACTGTTGCTTCCTGCATGTAGGTTTCTCAAGAGGCAGGTCAGGTGGTCTGGTATTCCCATCTCTTTCAGAATTTCCCACATTTTATTGTGATCCACACAGCCAAAGGCTTTGGCATAGTCAATAAAGCAGAAATAGATGTTTTTCTGGAACTCTCTTGCTTTTGTAATGATCAGCAGATGTTGACAATTTGATCTCTGGTTCCTCTGCCTTTTGTAAAACCAGCTTGAACATCTGGAAGTCACAGTTCATGTATTGCTGAAGCCTGGCTTGGAGAATTTTGAGCATTACTTTACTAGAAGCATGTGAGATGAGTACAATTGTGGGGTAGTTTGAACATTCTTTGGCATTGTCTTTCTTTGGGATTGGAATGAAAACTGACCTTTTCCAGTCCTGTGGCCACTGCTGAGTTTTCCAAATTTGCTGGCATATTTAGTGCAGCACTTTCACAGAATCATCTTTCAGGATTTGAAAGAGTTCAACTGGAATTCCATCACCTCCACTAGCTTTGTTCATAGTGATGTTTTCTAAGGCCCACTTGACTTCATATTCCAGGATGTCTGGCTCTAGGTCAGTGATCACACCATCGTGATTATCTGGGTTGTGAAGCTCTTTTTGTAGAGTTCTCCTGTGTGTTCTTGCCATCTCTTCTTAGTATCTTCTGCTTCTGTTAGGTCCATACCATTTCTGTCCTTTATTGAGCCCATCTTTGCATGAAATGTTCCCTTGGTATCTCTAATTTTCTTGAAGAGGTCTCTCGTCTTTCCCATTCTGTTGTTTTCCTCTATTTCTTTGCATTGATCTCTGAGGAAGGCTTTCTTCTCTCCTTGCTATTCTTTGGAACTCTGCATTCAGATGCCTGTATCTTTCCTTTTCTCCTTTGCTTTTCGCTTCTCTTCTTTTCACAGCTATTTGTAAGGCCTCCCCAGACAGCCATTTTGCTTTTTTGAATTTCTTTTCTATGGGGATGGTCTTGATCCCTGTCTCCTGTACAATGTCACAATCCTCCGACCATAGTTCATCAGGCATTCTGTCCATCAGACCAAGTCCCTTAAATCTATTTCTCACTTCCACTGTATAATCATAAGGGGTTTGATTTACATCATACCTGAATGGTCTAGTGGTTTTCCCTACTTTCTTCAACTGAAGTCTGAATTTGGCAATAAAGAGTTCATGATCTGAGCCACAGTCAGCTCCTGGTCTTGTTTTTTCTAACTGTATAGAGCTTCTCCATCTTTGGCTGCAAAGAACATAATCAATCTGATTTCAGTGTTGACCATTTGGTGATGTCCATGTGTAGAGTCTTCTCTTGTGTTGTTGGAAGAGGGTGTTTGCTATGACCAGTGCATTCTCTTGGCAAAACTCTATTAGAGTTTGGCCTGCTTCATTCCATACTTCAAGGCCAAATTTGCCTGTAACTCCAAGTGTTGTTTGACTTCCTACATTTGCATTCCAGTCCCCTATAATGAAAAGGACATCTTTTTTGGGTGTTAGTTCTAAAAGGTCTTGTATGTCTTCATATAACTGTTCAACTTCAGCTTCTTCAGCATTACTGGTTGGGGCATAGGCTTGGATTACCATGATATTGAATGGTTTGCCTTGAAAATGAAGAGAGATCATTCTGTTATTTTTGAGATTGCATCCAAGTACTGCATTTCGGACTGTTTTGTTGACCATGATGGCTACTCCATTTCTTCTAAGGGATTCCTGCCCACAGTAGTAGATATAATGGGCATCTGAGTTAAATTCACCCATTCCAGTCCATTTTAGTTTGCTGATTCCTAGAATGTCGACATTCACTCTTGCCATCTTCTGTTTGACTACTTCCAATTTGCCTTGATTCATGGACTTGACATTCCAGGTTCCTATGAAATATTGCTCTTTACAGCATCAGACCTTGCTTCTATCACCAGTCACATCCACAACTGGGTATTGCTTTTGCTTTGGCTTCATCCCTTCATTCTTTTTGGAGTTATATCTCCACTGATCTCCAGTAGCATATTGGGCACCTACCAACCCGGAGAGTTTCCCTTTCAGTATCCTATCATTTTGCCTTTTCATACAGTTCATGGGGTTCTCAAGGCAAGAATACTGAAGTGATTTGTCATTCCCTTCTCCAGTGGACCACATTCTGTCAGACCTCTCCACCATGACCCGCCCATCCTGGGTGGCCCCACATGGCATGGCTTAGTATCATTGAGTTAGACAAGGCTGTAGTCCATGTGATCAGATTGGCTAGTTTTCTGTGATTATGGTTTCAGTGTGTCTGCCCTCTGATGAATCTTCCCAGACTATGGATCAAACCCATGTCTCTTGTATTGGCAGGCAGATTCTTTACCACAGAGCCACCAGGGAAGCCCAAAAGTGATTTTAAAAATAACTTTTCCTACAAATTTGCCACCAGTAGAATTAAAGTACACAAGCTGTACTATAGGAAAAAACTAAACTCAATATAACATGGATTTCCACAATAGGATGATTTTATATACTCTAATCTTCATTCTTTAAGAAAACTTGTCCTGTTTTTAAAACATGGTGGAAATGCCACATGGGTCAGCTATATCTGGACAAATCATATGGCTTAAATGAACAAATAATAGGCATGAATAAGATCCCAAAGGATCAACTACACTTTTTTCACTCTGTTCCCTACTTCTAATTAGGATCATTACATGTACACTGTTATTAAATCAAGTTAGAGACTAAATATGAACTACAATTCTATAGATTAAATATGATTACATTTACTTGATATTCCTCAAGTGAAAAATAGGGTGGGTCTATTTTCTTTGCCCTTTAATTGGAGCTGACCTGTGATGGCTTTGACTAGTTTTATACAGAAGAAGTGATGTTTTGCTAGATCAAAGTGCAGCTTTTAAAAGGACTGGCAGCTTTAGCTTTCATCTCTTGGAGCCCTGGCTGCCATTTAAGAAGTCTGAATTCTATGTTGGGAAGACCACATTTGGAAGCCATGAGTAAACATAGAGAGACGGGCCCATCTGCGCCCCACCTTCTAGCTGTGTTCACCAAGCTGCCACACTTCAGTGAAACTATCTTGGGCCTTCTAGACCAGCCTGATCCTGATGACATCCATGGAGTAGAAGTGTGAATCTGAGCCTTTCCTAAGGTTCTAGTCCATAATGTCAGTAGAAAATGTTGCTTTAAGCTACTAAGAATTTAAATATTTTGTTACACAGCAGTAAATCACTAGGTAATCTTTAAAGTAAGATATGACATGTACCTATATTGATTAGTGTTTTTACATTTTTGGTAACTTTTATAGTCTAGTATACATTATGCAATTTCTCTAATTACACTAATAAAAGAATACCATATGGATTTTTATCTTCACTATTGCTTGAATAAAGGAAAAATTGTTTGGCTACTTTTTGACTAAGCAAGCCTGTTAAACACTGATAATAACTCGATACTATTCAATTTTTATTTGGTTTTGCTGCTGATTTATATTAGTGCCACTCAGCGTATTCTTTGGTTTTGTATGCATGCTGTTTTTTTCTGGGAACAACTAATCTGATAGAAGAGTGTGAAACAACGCTGCTTTTGTTTTTGTTAATGGAATTTCAGTTTTATTTTTTAAAGGAATCAGAGATGTTGTTGAAAAAGATGTAGTAAAGTAATAAAATCCCTCAGATGAGCATGGAAGGCACCTATGCTTAATTTTCCCTAAAACTTTCATCTATGTTTTTAAATTAAAATCCCTAAATGCATTCCCTTCTATGCTTTCCCATATTTAACTCTCAAACCTAAAGCCCTCAATCTATGTTTTGAGATGCTGTACCTCACATTTCACTTCAGAGTTATCAGATGTTCAATAAATTAATAGAATAAATTAACTTGATTCAAGTGGTAGTTTACACTGTAGCAATATATATTTTTTTAAAAAATGATATGACAGTACTTCTAGCATTAAGATATATAAGATAATCACTATCAGTGGCCTTTTTCTGGTCATTCTAGGGAGGATTTCTGATTTTATGTAATATCAGAATAGAGGTTACAAGAGATACAGTCTTTTGTCTTTTCTCACTCTTCTAAGAAAATTTTTAGCATTTTGTTTTTTAGGGACAGAATGGCATTGCTTCATAATTTCTATATGTTGTACCACATTGCTCTTAATTATAGACAAAATTATTCAAAGTAAAGGAAATTCTCCATGTGGGATCTGTGGAAGAATTCAACTAAATAATATACTGTGTTGTGTAAAGATACATTCTGTAAACAATGTTTTTTTTTAACATTTTCAGTATTGATATTTCAGACCAGATAATCTGTGTTTACAGGAGGTGTTTTGTGCATTGCAATATTGTTAGCAGCATCCCTGGCTCTAAGCACATGATGCCAGAAGCACTCTGACCATCAAAAATGTCTCTGGACATTGCGGAATATCCCTAGGGGAGAAAGGGCAAAATCATCTCCCAGGGATTGGGAATCACTGCCTTTCATCAGTTACTAAGCTGTGTGTTGTGTGTTAGTTGCTCAGTTGTGTCCAACTCTTTAGAGCCCCATGGACTGTAGCCTGCCAAGCTCTTCTGTCCGTGGAATTCTCCAGATAATACTAGAGTGGGTAGTCATTTCCTTCTCCAGGGGGTTTGCCCAACCCAGGGATCAAAACCAGGTGCCCTGTACTGCAGGCAGATTCTTTACCAGCTGAGCCACCATGGTTTCACTAAATTGCATGTGACTGAACATTATAAAAAACTGTATATACTATTTATATGAATTTTGGTTTTTCCTGTGGTCATGTATGGATGTGAGAGTTGGACTGTGAAGAAGGCTGAGTGCTGAAGAATTGATGCTTTTGAACTGTGGTGTTGGAGAAGACTCTTGAGAGTCCCTTGGACTGCAAGGAGGTCCAACCAGTCCATTCTGAAGGAGATCAGCCCTGGGATTTCTTTGGAAGGAATGATGCTAAAGCTGAAACTCCAGTACTTTGGCCACCTCATGCGAAGAGTTGACTCATTGGAAAAGACTCTGATGTTGGGAGGGATTGGGGGCAAGAGGAGAAGGGGACGATAGAGGATGAGATGGCTGGGTGGCATCACTGACTCGATGGATGTGAGTTTCAGTAAACTACGGGAGCTGGTGATGGACAGGGAGGCCTGGTGTGCTGCGATTCATGGGGTCGCAAAGAATTGGACACGACTGAGCGACTGATCTGATCTGATAAGAATATATGCATTTTATTTATTTATTTAACATTATAATAATTTCAAATCATGCCCTCTAGAAACACCTTTGATCTATAGATATTGATCATTTAAGGAATCATTTGCTCTGTTGGAGATTAAATGCACCTTTATCTTAGCTTCTGACCTTTCCCCCCATCTTATATTTACATCATTTTAAGAAACTAATTTTAACTCAATTTCTTGTTTTATTATATGTGCATCTAAATATTATTTTAAAGTATTTATAGATAAAATATACATAAAAATGAATGATAAAAACAAACAAATAAATAAACTGGCCTTTTCCATGACAACTTGGGATGCTTCTGCGCATGTTAATATTTTATGTTTAGCTGCTAAATCCTAATTGGTATCAGCTTTTCAGTTAGAGACTATCTGGATGATAAATAAGTCAAACTGTAGCCAATTCATCTGTCTCTATGACAACCCTAAAATCATGTATTAATGCCTCTTACCACACTTAGCTCAACTGTCCCATGTTTATCTCTGCATATAGACAATGATACTTAAAGCTAGCTTGTTATGCATTTTATTGAAGAATTTGTTTCCTTGAGATTTAAGAAAAATGGTCCTCCCTTTTCACACTTTTTCCTTATAGACAGTTAACTTTTAGAAACAAGAGTCTCATTTTCTTGAGGTCTTTAGGTAGCACAGTGGTATAGTGGGATGACTTTATGTTTGCTATCATAAATTCTGGTCATAATCTCTGGTACTTGTGAAATTTCAGATCTGTAAGAAATAGTCCCTTAATGCAGGTGTATTGACCACTGGTTAGATATAAGAAAAGAATAAAAACAAGCCCAATACAGCAACCTTTTCCATAAAGTCAATTCTACCAAACTGAAGGGATTACCCTTTAGAAAATAGAAGAAAACTACAGACCAATATAACTGATGAATATAGATGCAAAAATTCTCAACAAAACATAAGCAACACATTAAACTAATCACACACAATGACTGAATGAGAGTTAACCCTGGAGTGCAAAGATCTTGACATATACAAATCAATAAATATTATATATCACATTAATAGAATGATAGATAAAATAATATGATCATCTCAATAGATGCAGAAAAAAATTTGACAAAATAGAACATTCTTTCATATAAAGGCACTCAATATTGAGTATGGAAGGAACATGTCTCAACACAGTAAAAGCCACAGACAGTAAACCCACAGTTAACATCATATTCAATGGTAAAAAGTTAAAAGCTTTTCCTCTGAGATCAAAAACGAGACAAAGGTGTTCAATCTTATCACTCCTTTTCAAAATCCTAGCCAGAGTAATTAGGCAAGAAAAAGAAAACATTCAAATTAGAAATGAAGAAGTATTGAATAAAACAGTAAAGCAGTCTCACTTTCCTGATGATTGTATATGTGTGTGTGTATATATACATACATATATATATATATATAAAATCTACCAAAAACTGTTACAACTAGTCAACAAATATAGTACAGGATACAAAATTAACATTCAAAAATCATTTACTTTTCTGTATAGTAATAACAAACAACATGAAAAAAGAAATAGAATAATTCCACTTACAAAGCATCAAACTTAATAAAACAATTTGTGCTGTTGTGATAAGTCATTTCAGTCATGTCCAACCCTTTGTGACCCTACAGACCACAGCCTGCAAGGCTCCTCTGTCCATGGGCTTCTCCAGGCAAGAATACTGGAGTGGGTTACCATGACCTTCTCCAGGGGATCTTCATGACCCAGGGATCGAACCTGGGTCTCTTAGTTTCCTGCATTGGAAGGCAAGTTCTTTACCACTAATGCCACCTGGGAAGTCCCAATAAATACATTTAATCAAGGAGATAAAAGATCTGTATATTGAAAATCACATGTCTTTGATGAAAGAAACTGAGGAAGACATAAACAAATAAAATATTCTGTGTTCATAAATCAGAGTAATTAATATTGTTAAAATCTCCATACTACCTAAAGCTGTTTATAGCTGTTTATTGTCTCTTTTCAAAATTGTGTTGGGAAAATTGGGAATCATACAACAGAAAAATGAAATTGAATCACTTCTTTCATTACTACCACTCACAAAAATGAACTCAAAATGGATTAAATACTTAAATGTAACATCTGAAATCATAAAATAAATAATGAAAATGTAGGAAGAAAGTTCCTTTACATTGATCTGGGCAGTGACTTTCAGGGGGCTTCCCTGGTAGCTCAGCTGGTAAAGAATGCACCTGAAATGCAGGAGACCCTGGTTAGATTCCTGGTTGGGAAGAGTCCCTGGAGAAGGGACAGGCTACCCACTCCAATATTCTTGGGCTCACCTGATGGCCCAGTCAGTAAAGAATCCTCTTGCAATGCGGGAGACTTGGGTTTGATCCTTGGGTTGGGCCAATCCCCTGGAGGAGGACATGGAAACCCACTCCAGTATTCTTGTCTGGAGAATCCCCATGGACAGAGGAGACTGGTAGGCTACACTCCATGGGGTTGCAAAGAGTCAGAAACAACTGAGTGACTAAGCACATACCAAATACACAGGCAACAAAAGCAAATGTTAACAAGTGAACTAGAGTAAATTAATTAAAAGCTTCTATACAGCAAAAGAAACACTCAACAAAATGAAAAAACAACCTACAAATGGGAGAAAATATTTGCCATTCATCTATTTGTTCTGTTTAGTTCAGTCGCTCAGTCATGTCCGACTCTTTGCGACCCCATGGACCACAGCACGCCAAGCCTCCTTGTCCATCACCGACTCCCGGAGTTCAACCAAACTCACGTCCATTGAGTTGGTGATGCCATCCAACTAGCTCATTCTCTGTCATCTACTTCTCCTCCTGTCCTCAATCTTTCCCAGCATCAGGGTCTTTTCCAATGAGTCAGTTCTTCGCATCAGGTGGCCAAAGTATTGGAGTTTCAGTTTCAACATCAGTCCTTCCAATGAACACCCAGGACTGATCTCTTTTAGTATGGACTGGTTGGATCTCCTGCAGTTCAAGGGACTTCAAGAGTCTTAACCAACACCACAGTTCAAAAGCATCAATTCTTTGGTGCTCAGCTTTCTTTATAGTCCAACTCTCATATCTATTTGTTAGGAGGTTAATATTGAAATATCTAAGGGACTTATACAACTCAAGAACAAAAACCAAAACAGTCCAATCAAAGAATGGGCAAAAATACTGAGTAGACATTTTTTTTTCCTAAAGACTACATAAAAATAGCCAACAAGTACATGTAACTTTACTCAACATTACTTATCATCACGATAATGAAAATCAGAACCACACTGAGATATCACCTCACATCTGTTAGAATGTCTATCATCAAGACAAGAGCTAGCAAATATTGGCGAGAATATATAGAAAAGGGAACTCTTGTCCACTGTTGGTGGAGTGACATTGGTATAGCCAGTATGGAAAAGAGTATGAACACTTGTAAAGAATAAAAGGCAAGCAAACTAAAAACATCAAATAAAACTAAAAATAGAAAAGTCACAGTATCTGACAACCCCACTTCTGGATACACAATTAAAGGAAATAAACATAGGATCTAAAAGAGTGTATGCACTCTTATATTCATTATAGTTCTATTCATGATAGCTGACATATGGAAATAGTCTAAGTGCTCATCAAGGAATGGATGAATAAAGATGTCATATGCACACATAGACTAGAATATTATTCAGCCATAAAGAAGGAAATCCTGCCATTTGGGACAGCATGAATAAAACTCAAGACCATTATGCTTAATGGAATAAGTCAGAGAGAGAAATATAAATACTGTATGACAGTACTTCTATGGAACCTAAAAAAGCCAAATTTGTAAAATGACAAACAAACAGTAAAGTTAGTGAGTGGAAATGGGAAGATGCTGATCAAAGGGTACTAACTTTAGTTATAAGATGAATAAGTTCTGAGCATCTAATATAAAACATGATGATCATTGTTAATAATACTGGATCATTTACTTTAAAGTTGCTGAGAGTAGATCTTAGATGTTCTCACTCCAAAATAGAAACGGTAATTATGTGATATGCTGGCTATGTCAACTAATGCTATGGTGGTAATCATTTCACAATATATATCTATTGATAAACACACTGTACACCTTCAGAGTACACAATGTTATATGCCAATTATATCCCATAAAACAGGAAAATAATATACTACATAAATAAATAGGGGAACTACCCTTGCTTATTTATATATTTAGGGGTTTTAAAATATTCTTTTGTCAACGTAAATTGTAAGGTATAGTAGAGGATATGTAAGGTATGGTAGAGGATATTTTGATATACATATGCACACACATATATAATCTTGTCATATAGACATTTTACATACATATATATAAATACATTTTTGATATTTGCACATGGTACCCAAGCTGTTTTCCCAAACACAACCAATAAAAAATATAGAACGCTATGCCCAGAAAGTTCAAGTCTGGAAAGATTTTATTTAATTTTTTCTTAGAGTTACAATCAACTTAAGGTTGACTTAAATTCCTAAAGTACTTATAAGCATCTGTCTTCACTAGAGCTGAAGTTTTAATAGTGCCCTAAAGAGAATATTCATTCCCTCCTAAAATAGAGAAGAAGAGAGCAGAGTACTCTGTCTTCCCACATCTCATTGCCACCACATATTTACTTAAAATATCTCTAAGGGAAGTACCATTCCCTTTCATGATGCTAAGCTGAGACTTGTGTCCAACCTATTACACACAATCTGAGACTTTCATGGGGCTTTAACCTTAACATTCATGTGGTCTTTAGCAAATCATTTGACCCAGCTGGACCTCTATGTTTTCCTACATTTGTTCCTCCAGTTTCTTTACTGAAAGCATATAATTGAACATTCAGTCAATTATTGTCGATGGTGACCCAAAATGAGTGAAATGGATATAAATTCCTGTTCCCATGGGACTTCTAGTAAAACAGAACAGTAAAAACAGTGGGAGAAATAAGACATACATCATTTGGTGACAAATGCTATGGAGTGCTGGGATGGGGCAGAAATTCACTTTCTAATACCCTCCTCATGGAAGGCCTCACTGAAAACATTTAAGCAAAGACTTAAAAAAAGCATGAGCACACTAGTAATCTGGGGCAGGGGTGTTCCAGGAAAAGGACAAGATAGGTCTAAAATCATTAAGGTAAGAATGTACCTGACTTGTTCAAGCAACAGCTAGGAGAACAGGGCTGCTGGGGCAGAGTAAAGAAAGGACTGATTGGTGAGTGGTTAGGTCAGGGACATGTCAGGGGCCAGGCCAGAAAGGGGTTGGCAGGCTGTTTTAATTTTTATTTCCCTAAGATGGATGCCATTGAGGGGTTTCTAGTGGAGAAATGACACAAGCTGACTTGTGTTTTGAAAAGATCACTTAGCTTCTCTGACAGGAACAGGCTTTGCTGGTGGCTCAGATAGTAAAGAATCTGCCTGCTGTGCAGAAGACCTAGGTTCAATCCCTGAGTTGGGAAGATCCCCCGGAGAAGGGAATGGCTATCATTCCAGTATTCTTGCCTGGAGAATTCCATGGACAGAGGAGCCTGGCGGGCTACAGTCCACGGAGTAACAGAGTTGGACATGACTGAGTGACTAATATGTTCACTTCATCGAGAGGAAAGGGAGAAGCAAGACCAGGTAGAAGCCTGTGTTTAAATCAATGTGGTGATAGGTTGTAAGGAGCAGTAAAATCTAGAAAATGAAAGGGTTGAACTACTCATTCATTTAGTGAAAAATCATTTAATAAACATTCATCAGATGCCAGACACTGTTCTAAGAGTTATATGTGCAGTGGGGAAGAACACAAAACAGATCATACTTACATTGATCTGATATCTAATGGAGTCCTTTAAGATGCAGGCCAGCTCTAACATTCTCAGTATAGTTCAGAAACATCCAGAACATTTACTCTTTTGAGTGAGGGGATAAAAAGAAACAAACACACAGTGGCACAGGTTGTGATTAAAAAACAGAATGACTGGTATAAGCTGCTGCTAATAATTGTCTCATCTTCCATCAGCATTTCAATGAAAAGCCAGTGAAAAAGGAGGCTGGTGTACCAAAAAAAATGTTGATCATCTGCACAGATGTCTGCTCTTTCTGAGTAATTCCTATCTCCACTTTCAGCTTCGCAAAGCGTGTCTCTTTATGGACCATGTTATTAATGAAATGGAAAAGAATGCGCAGGAAAGCCTGCTGTTGTCTGAAATTATCTTTACTTCTGTACTGCCACTGGCAATAACTGTCTCCTCTCCAGAATTCTGGAACAGTGAATTCTTTCTTCACCAGATTAAAAGCAAAAAACAATAAAAACAGAACCACAACCACCGGAGGAAAAATATCTTATCATTATGAAATTATAATTTTGCTGTTGTATTTTGAGTAGGGTTGATGTGAGCAACTCTTAGGCAATTCAGTTTGTTTTCAATAACCCAAGTTATTTTGAAGATTATCAACAGACTATTGATGATTAAGACCATTCCCCATAATGCTTATTATTCCAAACTCAATACGTCAGTTAGAAATGTGAAAAGCTACAATTTTCCAAGATACCAGTAGTGAATTCTAGTTGCCATATGGATGTCAATTCTATAACAGTACGTCATAATAGTCTCAGAAACTGAGAGGATATAAGGGATCTGACTTGATGGTCTATAGTCTTTGTGAAGGGAAAAGTCACTAAGGTATTTATGAGATCTGGAACCAGATTCCTTGCAATCATGTAGGATAAAAGAAGAGGGGTTCTACATTTTTTCATTTTAAATAGTTTGGAAACTTAAGGCTAAAATGCTTCTAGTGTAGCATTCTATATACACATATATAGAATACAAATTTTTATATAGATTTAAATGTATTTATATTGTATATGCATGTTTATACATAAATAGATGCATACATATTCAATCTATATACATTTTAAATCTATAGCTATATCTATAATTCGGAGAAGGCAATGGCACTCCACTCCAGTACTCTTGCCTGGAAAATCCCATGGAGGGAGGAACCTGGTGGGCTGCAGTCCATGGGGTCACTAAGAGTTGGACATGACTGAGCGACTTCGCTTTCACTTTTCACTTTCATGCATTGGAGTAGGAAATGGCAACCTACTCCAGTATTCCTGCCTGGAAAATCCCAGGGATGGGAGAGCCTGGTGGGCTGCTGTCTATGGGGTCGCACAGAGTCAGACACGACTGAAGCAGCTTAGCAGCAGCAGCAGCATATCTGTAATTTCATTTTACTTGTGTTAGATATAACTTCAGTCTTATGGTAACTGTTCTTAACCAAAAGTACACATCAGAATCACTTTTGAGATTTGGTATATATAATATATATACACACATATATTGTTTGTATATATAAGAATATATACATATAGCATGAGGCTTAAGCATTTCCAATAAAGAAGTGTCCACAAAATTTAGTTTCTGACAATATGGTAGACTTTGTTACTTGAATGATTCTACTAATAGAAACAATTTAAAAAGCTAACATATCTTAAAATACATCACTGAGCTGGCACGAAAGAAAGAATTTATGGATGGATTAAAAATCAAAGTGAAAGCTAAATCTTGGGAGGTTACTAAATGCCAGTAGAAGTTTGCATCCTCTTGATGTCTCCAAATCTTGATAGCCTTGAGTCTCTGTTTTATCAAAGTTCAGTACACAGGAGATGAAGCCCAAGTCTCACTCCTTATAGAGAATATATGAGAAAACACTAAACAAAACTTAAACCCTAAAGGATGGCAACTCAGCATAAGTTTAATGATAACTAAACACAGAAATTCAGAACAAGGAAATATGTCTGCACTGCCATTGGCAATGAATATAAAGATAAAAAATCCAAAGGTAAAACAAAAGAAACTTCCAGGAATTTGCATAATCACAAAGTGGACTGCAAGTAATTTCTCAGTTTGTGTTTCAGTTTTTATGCTACTTGTTTGAGCATAAAGCATTGTAAAAATAATTTAACATAGATACTAGTTTATTGGGGTCCGCTGGTAACCATGGTCAATTTCAAATTTTCACTGAAGAAATGCGATTTCAATAAGTCTTCAAATAATTTCCCCATAAATAAATTTCCTAGGAAAATAAGGCTGAAGCGAAAAATCACACAATAAGGAAGGAAGGCCCTATGAATGAGAACAAACAGAAATAAAAGAAGAATCAAAATCATGAAGACTTTTGATATCACAATTTAACTAAATTAAAAAGTAAATATTATGTTTCCCAAAAAGTGAAATAATGGGCAAGGAACTAGAGAGCACTGGATCAATGAAGTATACTTAAAATAACAAAATTGATATGTAAAATATGTAATAATTAATTTTAGAAATTGAATAGAATGGGTTAAATTTTAATGTAGATGCAACTAAATTAAGTTGTATGAGAATAAATTTAGCCCAGAGAGAAGACATAAAGAGTTTACAAAAGGACAAGGTATGTGCAGGATAACATAACAACTTACAACAATTTAAATTTCTGGAAGGAGATAGTGGAATAAATAGAAATAACATTTAAATATGCAATAAACTTTTCCATAATTATATTATTGAATTACAGAATGCTTCAGACAGAGAAAACACAAAAGGTCTCTAGCAGGAAAAACAATGTAACACTATGGCCACAGAACTGGAAAAGGTCAGTTTTCATTCCAATCCCAAAGAAAGGCAATGCCAAAGAATGCTCAAACTACCGCACAATTGCACTCATCTCACACGCTAGTAAAGTAATGCTCAAAATTCTCCAAGCCAGGCTTCAGCAATATGTGAACCATGAACTTGCTGATGTTCAAGCTGGTTTTAGAAAAGGCAGAGGAACCAGAGATCAAATTGCCAATATCCGCTGGATCATGGAAAAAGCAAGAGAGTTCCAGAAAAACATCTATTTCTGCTTTATTGACTGTGCCAAAGCCTTTGATTGTGTGGATCACAATAAACTGTGGAAAACTCTGAAAGAGATGGGAATACCAGACCACCTGACCTGCCTCTTGAGAAACCTATATGCAGGTCAGAAAGCAACAGTTAGAACTAGACATGGAACAGCAGACTGGTTCCAAATAGGAAAAGGAGTATGTCAAGACTGTATATTGTCACCCTGCTTATTTAACCTATATGCAGAGTACATCATGAGAAACACTGGACTGGAAGAAACACAAGCTGGAATCAAGATTGCTGGGAGAAATATCAATAACTTCAGATATGCAGATGACACCACCCTTATGGCAGAAAGTGAAGAGGAACTAAAAAGCCTCTTGATGAAAGTGAAAGTGGAGAGTGAAAAAGTTGGCTTAAAGCTCAACATTCAGAAAACGAAGCTCATGGCATCCGGTCCCACCACTTCATGGGAAATAGATGGGGAAACAGTGGAAACAGTGTCAGACTTTATTTTTTGGGGCTCCAAAATTACTGCAGATGGTGACTGCAGCCATGAAATTAAAAGATGCTTACTCCTTGGATGGAAAGTTATGACCAACCTAGATAGCATATTCAAAAGCAGAGACATTACTCTGCCAACAAAGGTTAATCTAGTCAAGGCTATGGTTTTTCCTGTGGTCATGTATAGATGTGGGAGTTGGACTGTGGAGAAGGCTGAGCGCAGAAGAATTGATGCCTTTGAACTATGGTGTTGGAGCAGAGTCTTGAGAGTCCCTTGGACTGCAAGGAGATCCAACCAGTCCATTCTGAAGGCGATCAGCCCTGGGATTTCTTTGGAAGGAATGATGCTAAAGCTGAAACTCCAGTACTTTGGCCACCTCATGTGAAGAGTTGACTCATTGGAAAAGTCTCTGATGCTGGGAGGGATTGGGTGCAGGAGAAGAAGGGGATGACAGAGGATGAGATGGCTGGATGGCATCACTGACTCGATGGACATGAGTCTGGGTGAACTCTGGGAGTTGGTGATGGACAGGGAAGCCTGGCGTGCTGCGATTCATGGGGTCGCAAAGAGTCGGACATGACTGAGCAACTGAACTGAACTGAACTGAATACCTAATACATTAGAATAATAAAGGAGTGAACCAAAAATAGAAAAAAGAAAAATTCTTTTTAAAAGTGGCCAAAGATACATCAGCTCAAAATATGACATTTAAACAGATCACTATTATTTTATCAGCAAAAAATGAAAACTGGATGACAGAATTGTATTTTCAATGTGATAATAGGTCATTTTCAATCTAAGATTCTATATGCATTAAAGAGTCTTTTAAAAAATCACAATGAAATCATGAGAGTTTACTACCAAGCATTTCTCACTGAAGTAAATTTAAATCAAAATAAATCTTTTCAAATTAGAAATCTAAACTGTAAGAATGAATGAACAAAAACATTTATGAATATGTGGGTATACTTAAGTAAACATGAAAATATGTATCAATAAAGATTATGGTAAATTTGTGGGTAAAATAAAACAAGATAGAAACATTCTGAGTATCATAGAAGTTGGTTTAATCTTTGAGGAGGGAAGGGAAAAAATATTAAACAGCATTCTTCTTCTTTATAAAGTTACTAGTTTTAAATCACATTTCTCCTTATAAATCCTTCCTCTGATTCTTTTATTTTTTTATCCTTGATTTGTTAAGGATTTAGAGTTTTTAAAACCTTTTTTGTTTGTTTTGGATAGATTTTGCACAGGACTAGGAGAGCCAAATCTAACTTACACTCATTTTGATGTCCTGTCATGCCAGCTGCCTCAGTTGAAACTGAGACTGTAAGGTCCATCTTCAGACATTATAAGGCCACAACAATGCTTTAATTCTGAACTTCCAATACATATGTTGTAGATAGCTTTATTACCTATCTTAGCATAAAACAAAGTCAATAATGAGCTATATGGCATAATTATAATCTGAAGTTTACATATCCCTAAAAATAAATGAAAAATAACTTACTTAGTATTTTTAGAAATTAAAATTTTGAAGACTGTCGAGCTTTTTCTTTTCCAGGAATATTTCATATTTATTGGCTCAAATGCTTGAGAAAAATTCCCAAACAGGCTCATCCTTTAAAATGTATGCATAAAATTCTGTTTTCAATATGCATGTCATAAGTTTTTGATGCAAAATTAAATTTGTGTGATAAATATCAGCTGAAGCATATTTGATCTTTGTTACTCTATGTACCTAATAGGAATTTAATATCCATAAAATGTAGGGTATTGATACATCTTAATTGCCTCAATGGAATAGAAATCAATACTGCTATTAAAACAAGGCTTTTTAAATTCTCCTTAGCACTGCCTATAAAATTAAACAATATTTTGTGTGGCATGCTTTTTGGTGTGAACAACTACTCAAACTTCTTTACAAGCCATTTATTTCATGTCATTACATGCGCAACATCATTTTATTGGGTTGGCTAAGAAGTTTGTTCAGATTATAACTCAAACGAAGTTCTTGGTCAACCCAAAAAAACCACTATACTAAACTGCATATTTAAAGATTACCACTTTTGTGTTAATAAGTAAACATCAAAACTAAAACAGGATACTTTAGATTTTCAAATCATTTATGAAATCCAAAGGGCAATATAAAGTCATAATTACATTTTACAAAAGTGATTGAAATCATATATATTCCATATGGTGCATTTATAAAAGTATAACATGCAAAGCAAGATGAAATGTGGTTTGGAAATATTAATTATAAAATAAAAATGTATTCTTTCAATTCTACTCCTTAATTCTCCTCCTTTTTTGGATGAAAGCAAATCTATGCCTGGGGAGCTCTTCATGCAGAGTAAATATTTCAAAGAAAGATTCTATAGATGGTAGACTTGTTAATACCAGAGGCAACTACTGCTAACTACCAATATGAAAAAAAAAAAAGAAAACTACATTTAATAACTAAATCAAGAGTAGGGGTGTGAGAGGTATATATTAATTTTTTTCTTCAAAAAGCCAAAATAAATATGGATCTATCTTAAGTGGCAAATCTAATGTAAACAAAAATGTGAGTTTTTTTTTTTAATCTGATACCTAAACTTAAAGGAGAAAGAAGTTTCAAAAATTTAAATATTTTTAAGTAAATCTTATAAGAAGCTATAAAAGTCTAAAAAGAGCTTTTATAAGAAAAGTTTGTCAGCACCGTGCTAGTCTTTAATTTGTCATTGCTCCATTTCCCAGTGTATTATTCCCCATCATATTCTCTGCTAAAAATGTGTCTTTCTCCTACTCGATTTCTGTATGTCTGTCTTAATTCTATGTCATCCTTGTTTTCTTAAAGTGTCATTCACTTTATATGTTTTATTACCCATGCTTTCTGAAAAAAATACATCATAAAAATTCTTACAGAAATAACACATATATACAACCATGCGTATTGTGCAAAAGTATGAAAGACAAAAGTATCCGTTTTTAAGATTATAACCAAAATTGCGCATCCTTAGATTGTTTAACATTTCTGGTTGTGAGCTGGCAAATGTTTGACAGCTTGATTGCCAGGAAAAATGACCTGATTTGTAGCATTTGCCCATTTCCATAAGGAAATATTGTCAATGTGACCATTTTCAAACTACCAGTGTGAGGTCACTGAACATAGGAGTGGAAAGAGACCCTAGCAACTCATGATATAGTTCAGTATGCGTTAGCTCCCGTATGACACAGTAGTGTTCTGTTATAATGTAGTTGTGGCTCTCACGATTCCCAGGGCACTCCAGTGATATGTAAAGACTGAGTTAATACGTCTTGAATAAAAATTCATAATTAAACTCTAGTACAATTACATTGAATTCCCCACTGCTAATCAGAAATTGAAGTGTTCCCATTAGTTCAGTAAGAATGCTCATGATAAGCTTTTTAGTACTACAAGACTTTTTAAATGGCCATTGACATTTTCTATACACCAAAACCAAATACATTACAGTGTTTACATAGTTCTACTATGTAGGTTACATAGAGTTTATCGCTAACTGTGTGTATCTGTGCAGCTATTTTGTAACATAAATGTGCTGGAAATTCAACATTCCACAAACATTTATTTAGCAGTAGTTCCTGTGAGAGATGTTTGGCAAAAAATGGGTGAATCAGATATAAATAATTATATGTGTGTATATATATATATATATATATATACACACACACACACACACACACACACACACACACACACACACATTATGCATGCCGGCTTTTGGCTATTAAATGCATGTAGTACAAAGTTTTCATTGCTTAATTAGAATCTGAACAATCATTGCCTAAGTAAAAATTTTCAAGATGATCCCTAGAAACAGATCTATTCAATTTCCCATAGAAGAAACAAATACTGAATTTTTCATCTCTTTTCTTCATTTGTTAGAGTTTTGAAAATGAAAGTATAAAGCATCTGTTTGCTTTCCTCAAAAGACTTACTTTCATAAATGCAATAACATCTGGTACAAGCAGAAGTGGTTAGAGTTGACATTCTAAGCAACTCTTTTTACCAGTTATACTGGATGACTTTGAACTGTATAATGGGCAGATGAAGCAATTAGATCCTTTGTTGCAATTCATGTAAGAAATGTCTCATTAATTTGTGAAACAATGCACTGAACATATTACTGGCATGCAGTGAATGAAAATTGCACACATAGACATAATAAGAGATAATTATTAGTTCCTACAATTTCATGTGTATTTTGCATACAATATGGTGCATATTTAATAATATCAACATTGCAGAACACTGACAATACTTTCAAAACAATCTGTTAAATAACAGATGTATGACCTTATCTCACTAGGATTACTTCAAAAATCTAGAGTTTACTCTCACCATGCTCCCCAGGAGGCTTTTCAAGATTGGAGTTTTCTCAAAGAAGAGAATCTTGGAGTCTCTAGATTTTCAGTACAAAAGGATAAAGGAGTACAGTTGCAGAACAAAACATAAAATTTCTTACTGATTTTGCTGTACTAGATATTAAAAATATTATAAAATAATGTTACTGTGAAATAATTTTCCATAAAGTCCAAATTGAATAAAGAAGCAGAAATGAATGCTACTTGAGATCAGGGAGAGGAACCACATGAAGCAAGTAAGCCAGATGTGGTGTAAACTGAAGGTCTTCCTAAGAGTGCTCTTTGATGAAGACCTACCTTGATATTTAATGCTTTATTATTATTTCTTATTTTTATTAGGTAAATTTTGCCAAAGTTCAACAACCAATAATAAAATATTAAAGAAAATAATAATCCAAGTCTAAAATATTACATTTCCATTAAACTGTTAAAAAAAGAATAAATTTATTTCCAAATCAAGCACACAGTATATAACATAATTTAATGACAACATTAGTGCATATGTAGCTACACTTTAAACATAACTCAGTATTAATCATCTCTTTAGTTCAATGACATAGCAAACTAAAGGACTTGGAGTGAAGTGACCCAACTGAAAATTATGAACATGGATCCCAAAGAAGTTTGTTGCTTTTTAAATTGTTTAAAACTTTATGCTATTGTGGAAAGATATATATTTTGTTGACTCTTTTTAATGTCTGAATGCTTCAAGGTAATAATTAAGGATAAAAGATATAGATCATAAAAACCACACAAATTGATTTAGAGTTTGATGCCTCCATAAAAACTGTGAGTCTTATTCTTTCAAACCCCTTTACCTGTGGCTTCCCTTCTCTCACATGCATTCATTTAAAAACTCAATTAAGTAAGGAAAAGAATGTAAGGTTAAAAATGTATTATCTATATGCTCTCTCTGGTCACATTAGGCCCCTATCACATCTAAATCTTAATATGTAGTTAGCAGCTAACATTTATTAAGTGCTTATTATGGTCTATACCTGTGAAAAGTTCTGTATTATCTCATCTACTCTTTTCAAATTCCTGTTTCCATTGTGTAAATGAAGAGTTTGAGGAACAAAAGTGTTAGGTAACTTTTCTAAAGTCATGCAATTGATAAATTTGGGGGTTGGAATTTGAAATCCTGAAGTTTTATTTCAGACCTCAAGCTTTTTACTAATGTATTATATTTCCAAAGAAAGGAGAAAGGAAAAGGGGAGAAAAAGCAACTTAGTAAGTAGTGATTAGCAAAAGACTGTGATATATCACAGTCTATATGTCAGAAAGTGAAGAGGAACTCAAAAGCCTCTTGATGAAAGTGAAAGTGGAGAGTGAAAAAGTTGGCTTAAAGTTCAACATTCAGAAAATGAAGATCATGGCATTCGGTCCCACCACTTCATGGGAAATAGATGGGGAAACAGTGGAAACAGTGTCAGACTTTATTTTTCTGGGCTCCAAAATCACTGCAGATGGTGGCTGCAGCCATGAAATTAAAACGCTTACTCCTTGGAAGGAAAGTTATGACCAACCTAGATAGCATATTCAAAAGCAAAGACATTACTTTGCCAACAAAGGTTTGTCTAGTCAAGGCTATGGTTTTTCCTGTGGTCATGTATGGATGTGAAAGTTGGACTGTGCAGAAAGCTGAGCACCGAAGAATTGATGCTTTTGAACTGTGGTGTTGGAGAAGACTCTTGAGAGTCCCTTGGATTGCAAGGAGATCCAACCAGTCCATTCTGAAGGAGATCAGCCCTGGGATTTCTTTGGAAGGAATGATGCTAAAGCTGAAACTCCAGTACTTTGGCCATCTCATGCCAAGAGTTGACTCATTGAAAAAGACTCTAATGCTGGGAGGGATTGGGGGCAGGAGGAGAAGGGGATGGCAGAGGATGAGATGGTTGGATGGCATCACTGACTCGATGGAGGTGAGTCTGAGTGAACTCCGGGAGTTGGTGATGGACAGGGAGGCCTGGCGTGCTGCGATTCATGGGGTCGCAGAGTCGGACACGACTAAGCGACTGATCTGATCTGATAATATATGAGAACAATAATATATGACAGATTTGAAAAACAGTGTTCAAATGGCATTTCCAGTCTCATAGCAAAACAGTCTGTGCAAAGTCAATGAACGGTCTCCTGGGATCTGTAAACAACCTATCCAAAAGAGGACAGCAGTAAGGTCTTGAATGAGTGAAATAATAGGTGAAGCAGGAAAAAGGAGAGGAAAAGAAGATTGAAAGTAAAGCAATTGATGTTTATTTATCTATTACCCTTCCTAGCTTAATAACATTGGGTTCATTATGAAGGTAAGATTTGCAAATGTGAATCAATGTCTAAGATTAGTGCTAAAAATTTAGTAGATTTGAAATTATATGCCGCATGTAAACTTGTACTCCAGAAGAAACCATATAAATTCAATATATTCCTTCACGTTAATCTGTTTTTCTTTTTTTTTTTAATTTAATTTTATTTTATTTTTAAACTTTACATAATTGTATTAGTTTTGCCAAATATCAAAATGAATCCACCACAGGTATACATGTGTTCCCCATCCTGTTTTTCTAATCTTAGTTCTGGGATTCAAAGAAGTTTTATCAAAGTGTTCTCTTGAGCACAACTGTAACTTCTATTTGATTCAGTACTGGAATTAATTGGAGTGACAGTGTAATATTGACTGAAAATATAACTCTATGCTATATATATATATCTCAGCCTTCACATTTTAAGAATAGAAATTTAAACATTCTGAACATCAGAACAATTAATGAAGTTACACATACATTTCAGGCACAATGTGCTTCCTGCTCTAGAGAATGTTTTGGGTTGTTGTAGTTCAGTTGTTTTCCCACTTTCCTTATAAAAATTTCACTGTGATGTGTATTTTAGAGATGTTTTCATATAAACTGTCATTTGTACAACATGTATATTTAATTCTAGTAAGTAACCATTCAAACTTTTCCCACATATCTAGTTGTTTTCCAAGCACATAGTTTTAACTACTTTAAAACAAGTACAGGGAAAAAAAAGCTGTGACTGGAACAAATTGGATATGTTCCCCTCTGTCCTACCCCAGAGAATTTTTTTCACAGGGAGAATAGAGCAGGCTACTATTACTGTAAATTATATTCCTACTACTACCATTTGTAGTGTTTCCAGAGAGTATGTATTTTTAGATCATCATAGTATGAATTAATTTTCATGAAGTAAAAAGAATATGTCACTAATAAATAAGCATCGGATCATATTATGATTATACATTATGTTTAAATATTTGGGGGAGGCAATTTGTGCTTTCAAAGTATTTGTTGAATTCAGCCAGACTTTATTCTAAATTTAAAAAAAATATAGATTAGTAAACATTTAAACCTTAAAATATTTTCACGATATAAAATTTCTTCAAGTTAACCATCTGCCTGTGATTCATGGTAAAAAATCATTCAGTAATATGAAGCTTCAGTAAAAATTTGACCTATAATATATATACACACACATATATATAAAATGGGGAAATTATTTTCTTAGACATATTCATTATAATAAATAAACAAAAATGTTTCTGTACTTTAAGATTTAAACTGTTATTATAATGCCACATAAATGTATGCTCAAAATGGTTTCTTTGTTAATAATTTTGATATGTTGCCTTAAGGTTTTATTTATCTAGACTAACTTTATATGATGAAGAATACATACCTTTATTTCATAATGTGTAAGAAAACTGGAAAATATTGTATAATGGGAAAGATAATTATAAAACCTTCAAGCAAATTTGTAAGATACTTTAAGTTTAGAGAAGTTGATTGTATTCTCTATTGTCAAAATATGACTGAAATTAATGTAGAAAAATCAACCCCTCTCAAAGCAAGTAACTAAGGATGAGAATAAAGTCAGAACAGATAAGAAATAAAGGAATATGAAAAAATAAGGTTACAATTGGTGGGAAGAATTGGTCTGAAAATGTTCTTAACTATTTGGGTATATTTGAATCTTCTGAAAGCATGGTGAAAGGTAGGATTCGATACACAAAAATACCCATTTACCCCTACCTTCAAAATTCTGAAAAACTGCAAACATCAGCATTATTTCTAGACAGCTGCCTGGCTTCATGAAAGTAGTTCTATCCTCTAGGTTAGAATTCATGGCTCAGATCAAGGTTCCAAGCCTATGGTGAGGGTTAGATATTAAACACTAAGGATGCTAAATAGTATAGTAAATAGGAGTATACAATATGACCCTCTTAAAATAGAGAGCCCAAGGGGATGAGCTGCCACCAAATTGCTTGAAGAGCTTCAGCAGACAGATTTAACTGTCCCCCAAAATGGCCCAATTACAGCCATGAGGCTAAGGTCACTTAAAAGTTGATTAAACCAAGTATATAAAAGATGTTGCGAGAGATCAACATTTTAGCTCCAGGACCTACAAGCACAGCTGTATAGATCTCAAAAAGAGGAAAAGTGGTCTACTACCTATTGAATGTCAGTCACATTAGGAAATGAAATCAGCAAAGGCTTCCTGGAATCCCAGAGGTCACTATCAGGCAATGCGAACCAAGAAAGCCTATCCCCACCTTAGGCAAAAGGTAAATGACCTACTGCCCCAAAGTATTAGCAATCCTCTGGCTCTAACTCCAGCAGGTAAGCTAGTTAAATGCAAATAAATTCCTTGTCGTGGCTATTGATCTTATTGTGTACAGCCTGGATAATAGGGTTGCCAGTTGAACACTCAAGCCCAGGCCTGTCGCAGGAGAGAAGCTGAAGGAAAGTCAGCCAGGTGTTCCAGTGTATCACAGGATGGCTGAGTGCCAGTTGCTGGCTGGCCCTGTTAAAAGGGCTTCAGCCAGTGTGCTGTGAGGTATGGATTCTGACCCAGAGCTCACATCCCTCTGTATCTGACAGTGACAGTAGAAGCCATGTCTAAACCAGCAACTCTCTCCTTATACCATGCTTCAGATTTTATTTTAGTCAGAATGGCTCTCCCCATGTAACCAAATCAGACCCATCTAGTTGGCAGGTTTGAATTCTAATGATCTTACTATAATGTTAACAAAGTGCTGTCTGGATTATAAAGCTGCCCTCCATGAAACATCCTACATTTAGGACATTACTGTGCCCAAAGGCCTACGCATTGTTAATGAAGTCCCCACAAAGCTAGAGCACAGGCATTGATGTACCTGTGATGATCTGATGGAGCTCACAGAGATCTGCTCAACTAGTAGGAGAGACCAGACTACTATCAGTCCATCCTCAGTCAGGCCTCTAGCATATATACTTAAAATTTAACAGCACCCAACCGGTTACTAATGCCTTTCATGCATCTCTAATGGGAAAGACCACCCTCCTCCTTGACAGGCCTTAGTCACCTCTAAGTACAACCACACATCAGACAATGTCTCTGTAGCCCAAAAGAACGCTGTTGGGGATAACCGCATCTCAGATGTGAGGCTACAACTAAAGAGAATGATGAGAACTAAAGTATTGCCTGTAAACAAAGGATGCTGCAGCCATCAAACCATGACATTATAGCCACCAGGATGTGTAGCTCTGAGGAAACTCAGGGTAGAAACAGGATGCCAACTCCTGTGATCACCCCCAAAGGTGCACCTGGAGGAAACTCAAGATAAGGAAACACAGGATGCTGGCCCCAGATAGCTGCAGTGCATATCAAAGGAATACCTTCAGTGAGCCCAGACTCTTAGATCTTCCCACAGAGAGAAAAACACTCAATTTCTTAACTTGAGATATCTGGTTTCCTTTTATTAATACCAATTTTTTGATGTTCCAACTACCTGGTTTTGGTGCAATCAACTCCTATATATTTTGGCTTTATTCTTCCTCTTTGGGATAGTGTTTTATTATCTGAGATGCTATCTCTGGGCTTAAAGTCCTAAGAATGTCTGCCAAATATAACTTTAACCTTTGGATTGCACATTTTTTCAGTCAACAATTACAAGGTAGTTAATGTGCCCCAATTTCACTGGACTCTGGGATTCTGCCCACACCTTATCACCTGTCCTCCAGGAGGAAAATGAATGACTGTGGTGACTGGCAGCCCAGAGACCAAGTGGCAAAACTATTTGTAGTGATGAACCCTACAAATTCTATTTGTCTGATGTAACTACTGCTGGCCTCATGAAGCTTGCCTCCACCGAAATGTCTGCAAAATCTTAAATCCCCTGCCAACTGCTGAGTTACATTAGCTATTTCATGTTCTGGCAAGCCATATTATGTATTCTCAACCACACTAGCCACCATAAGGCATTTTCTGCAACACCCCTAATGAGACCAGCTTAGATCCTCAGGTTAGGGGCCTCTTGATGCTCTGTTCATGGCTCAGTATACTAGATGACAGCTTTTGCTTTCCACATGATGTATCCATGACACACCTTATTGCCCTCATTGTTCTCACCACCCACAGGCACCTCTTTTATACCCCCAAATTTTCTCTTTACATCTTATCCATAAGCCCCTCCCCACTGTACATAACAACCCTGGCACAAATAGGTCATATTTCTACATAAATATATATTCATACAAAATTCCAAGATAGAAGCTCAGGGCTTATTTAAAAAAAAAAAAATTATGTTGGATCTGTCATCATGCAGGGCTAGACCTACAGCTCTTCCTAAAGACCAGCCTCTCAAGATCATTCCCTCCAAAGCCCCGGGAACCTCATTTAAGCTTACCAAACACTTTTCCTTTTAGTTTGAATGGACCAATCAGACCTTATCTGGGTAACGTCTAGGTACTCCACCCAAGGATGTTAATAAATGTGTGTCCCAGGTCCTGTTTGTGGCCCTTCCAGACATGCTGTATGCCTCCTTCCAGAACCTATGGGTAAAGAGCTCGATGTCACTTTCCCTTATGATCTTTTGTGGGAACATAGTTCACCATAGGTGAGGTGAAGCTGCTCAGTTGTGTCTGACTCTTAGCGACCCCAGGGACTGTAGCCCACAAGGCTCCTCCGTCCACGGGATTCTCCAGGCAAGAATACTGGAGTGGGTTGCCATTTCCTTCTCCAGGGGATCTTCCTGACCCAGGTATTGAACCCAGGTCTCCCACATTGGAGGCAGACGCTTTAACCTCTGAGCCACCAGGGAAGCCCATAGTTCACAAATAATCCAAGACTGTAGTTAACTAATGTCACTCCAACAAAGACCTAGCCAGGAGCCTAGGACCTTTCTATTGATACATGACCCTCTCTTGGTTCTTTTCATGGGTTCCTCTTATTCTTCAAATCTCAATTTACATATTATTTCCTCAGCCTCTTTGACCATCATATTTAAATAAAGACCTTCACTTTATTCCTTCTTCATGGAATACTTTTTAATAAAATTACCTTGTTTTGATTCATCATAGTACTTATCACAATCTATTAACTTGCTTACTTTTCTATTATCTGTCCCTTTGAAATACAATGTCCATATTTTATTTACTATCATGTCTTCAATATTTGGGATCATGATCTGTAAATAGTAGCCTCTCAATAAATATCTGAATTAAAAAGAATGAGTGAGTAGGTGCTCCATCTTAGAACTATGAAGAACTTCAAAATAGCTTCTATATTATAATTCTACCTTCAGGCATATTTTGGAATTTAGAAGTAGAGCTCAAGAATTTTAGTCATTTCTGCCAGTGAATTATGCAGCCAAGAAAGGAACTTATATCCATTTGAAATGTGAAATAATAGTCCTCATTTGTCATAGTCTTAGATATTCATATTCATGTATTTGTAACTAAAAGATTTTGCAGAAGGCAATAAATGGTTCACCAGAACTCATCATAAAATTATGTATTTAAAGCTTCTAGCATGACTTTGAAGTTATTTTTGATTGAAGAATGCAGATAAAGTCAGAATCCTCTCCCCAAATTGTTAATTTAATCAATGTAGAAGCAAAACAAAAACAACCTAACAATAAACATAGGCAGCGACTCTTTCAGGGTCCTTTCTGCTAGTTGTTTATTGTAGAAATCCTTTTCCCTTATGTTCAAAGCCCTTTCTTATCCTCTTCCCTTCTGATCTCCCTACATGATGTATTCTTTTAGCTTCTGCAAAACAAATAAGCTGGTGACCCTAAAAATCTAATAGGAACAGCAACAGTACCTACACATTGGGTGTCTAGCAAGTAACACAGCAGATGGCAAACACAGATGGAAATGTTGCCACTTTCCTGGAATCTGTGAATTCTAAATACGAAGAGACACCTTCTCCTGCCTCCACACCCTTTACTAATAGCTCCTGTCAGTTGTCCAGCAAAGAGTAAAGAGTGGTTGTATCCATTTTCTTTGCTATTCCTTGTGCAGTTTAAGAGATTCAAATATGATTTTCAGACACTATGCTTTAAGGGACAGACTACTGAAAGATAAACAAAAGATCATTTCTGGCATCTAGTTTCTAAGAGATTAAATGTGAACAGTAGTCCTCGTGGCCCCTTCAGATTGACACACAGGTACTGCTATTAATTCAGCTGTCTGCCTTGCTGTCCCAATCGTGGGGTGATTACACTGAAGGATTAGAACAACATTCCTTTGGATATTTGCTTTAAGAAGCAGGTAGGGAGGCATCACCAAATCGCTGAAGTATAAAATTAGACGAGCAACAGCCATGATCACACAATAAAACAGCAAATGTTGTATTTACAAATCCAGACGTTGCTTTACTCTGTGATGTATTTTCCAGTTTCCCTTAGATGAAAGGGTGGATGGGATGAGTGAGTGTATCTGTTGCAGTGGGGCAGGTAGGCCAAGGAGACCAAGAAAAGAAAAATCCCAGCATGTGTAGTACTATGGCACTTAAGGTCTATTTCCGATCATCTACTCCCTCATTTCTAAGAGAAGAGCGCCAATTTACAAAGTATAGTAAAAGGAAAAACAGTGAAAGATTGTGATTAATCCTCTTACTATTTATTTTTTATATATAGTTTTACATTTTTCTATCCTTTCAATTTCAAGTTGTTGAAGTACAGAAACAAAGGTATCAAATTTTGTCTAATATTCAGTTCCTTGTGAATGTATATTTCTCATTGTTAAAAATGAACTTTTTTGCATGATATGCCTGACGTCTAACATAGCAAGAGAAACATTTATTAATACGTTTTCTTACTTGCATTCATAAAACTTTCCATGTTGGTCATGCTTTTCCTGCTCTTAAGTTGATCACCTTAACTTTGGAATGTCTATCAAATTTCTTTTTTTTTTTTTTTTTCTTAAAATTTTAATTTATTTATTTGTTAATTTTATTTTTAAATTTTACATAATTGTATTAGTTTTGCCAAATATCAAAATGAATCCGCCACAGGTATACATGTGTTCCCCATCCTGAGCCCTCCTCCCTCCTCCCTCCCCATACCATCCCTCCGGGTCATCCCAGTGCACCAGCCCCAAGCATCCAGTATCGTGCATCGAACCTGGACTGGTAACTCATCTCATACACGATATTCTACATGTTTCAATGCCATTCTCCCAAATCTTCCCACCCTGTCCCTCTCCCACAGAGTCCATAAGACTGTTCTATACATCAGTGTCTCTTTTGCTGTCTCGTACACAGGGTTATTGTTACCATCTTTCTAAATTCCATATATATGCGTTAGTATACTGTATTTGGTGTTTTTCTTTCTGGCTTACTTCACTCTGTATAATAGGCTCCAGTTTCATCCACCTCATTAGAACTGATTCAAATGTATTCTTTTTAATGGCTGAGTAATACTCCATTGTGTATATGTACCACTGCTTTCTTATCCATTCATCTGCTGATGGACATCTAGGTTGCTTCCATGTCCTGGCTATTATAAACAGTGCTGCGATGAACATTGGGGTACACGTGTCTCTTTCCCTTCTGGTGTCCTCAGTGTGTATGCCCAGCAGTGGGATTTTATATTTGGCTGCTTAATGTGATTCTCAGAGTGGGAATCACATTAAGCAGCCAAATATAAAATCCAATCTGCAGCAAATAGGAGTTTTCAGCAACCAGTATCTTTCACCATGATTATTATTTCAGTGTTTTATGCATCCTTTACTACTAGATCTTACAGGTACAGAAAAAAGTGACCTGATACAGTGGAAAGGAAAGTGTTTTCAAACTGTATTCACTTAGTGGAAAAGGGAATACATATTTTAAAATGAGGACTACTGATGTCTTCTCCAAAGATTTTGCTTCATTTTGACAGGAATGAAACTGTATGAGCCCAAGTTTTCAATTCAAATAAAGGACAACTGGGATATGGTTACATTCTTCCCTATCTTAATAAAATTGCTACATGGGTTGGGTTGGAACTCAGGAGATAGGATTTGAAAGTCTCATTCATCATTAGTGTAGAGGGACTAGAATCAACAGAAAGTGCTATGCTGTCTCACATAACCAAATAGTGATTTGATGGGAGACTTATAATTAGGTAAAATCAAACTGTATAGATTTAGCGTCAGTCAGTCAGTTCAATCGCTCCATCATGTCCGGCTCTGTGACTCCATGGACTGTAGCACACTAGGCTTCCCTGTCCATCATCAAATCCCAGAGCTTACTCAAACTCATATCCATTGCGTCGGTGATGCCATCCAACCATCCCATCTTCTGTCGTCCCCTTCTCCTCCTGCCTTCAATCTTTCCCAGAATCAGGGTCTTTTCTAATGAGTCAGTTCTTCCCATCAGGTGGCCAAAGTATTGGAGTCTCAGCTTCAGCATCAGTCTTTCCAATGAATATTAGGACTGATTTCTGTTAGGATTGACTGGTTGCATCTCCTTGCAGTAGAAGGGACTCTCAAGAGTCTTCTCCAACACCGCAGTTCAAAAGCATCAATTCTTCAGTGCTCAGCTTTCTTTATGGTTCAACTCTCACATCCATACATGACTACTGGAAAAACCATGGCTTTAACTAGATGGACCTTTGTTGATAAAGTAATGTCTCTGCTTTTTAATATGCTGTCTAGGTTAGTCATAGCTTTTCTTCCACAGAGCAAGTGTGGAGAGGTTTATCCTTCTGTCATAAATGATTAGTAGGATTGGAACTTGGATTGTAGTTTTTATTTTTTTTTTTCTCACAAATGGCTTATACACCAGAATTCTGATGAGTGGAGTTATCTATTTCCATGGGAACTATCAAATTGTAACTATGTAGGTCTTAGGATCTAGCAAGTAGACTGATACATCTATAATATTTAAAGTATCAAGTACTTGAATGGGAGAAAATATTTGCAAGTAATATGACTGATATTAATATATATTAATACATATTGGTTAGTATCCAAAATATATAAATAGCTGTTATAACTCAACATGAACAAAACCAACAACCTGATTAAAAATTGGGAACAAGATCTGAATAAACATTTTTCCAAAGAAGGTATAAGATGGAAAATAAGCACATGAAACGATGTTAAAAACCATTAATCATTAGAGAAATACCAATTAAAACCACAATGAGATATCACCTCACACCTGTCAGAATGACTATCAAAAAGAACACAAATAACAAATGTTGACTAGGATATAGAGAAAAGCCCAGCAATTCCACTCCTGGGTATATGTCCAAAAAAACTGAAAACACTAATTCAAAAAGAGACATGCACCCCAATATTCACAGCAGCATAATTTATAATTATCAAGATATGGAAATAACCTAAGTGCCCATCAACAGATGAATGAATGGAGAAAATCTGACATATATGTGTGTGTGTCACACACACACACACACACACACAAAATGGAACATTATTTAGTCATAAAAGAAATGATTTTGCTACTTGCAACAACATGGATAGATTTAGAGGATATCTAGTGAAAGTTACTCAGTCGTGTCCAACTCTTTGTGCCACGATGGACTATATAGTCCATGGGGTTCTCCAGGATACAATACTGGAGTGGGTAGCTATCCCCTTCTCCAGGGGATCTTCCCAACCCAGGGATTGAACCCAGGTCTCCCACATTGCAAGCAGAGTCTAGAGGGTGTCAGGCTAAGTGAAATAAATCAGACTGAGAAAGACAAATACTGTATGATATCATGATGTCACTTATATGTGGAATATAAAAATACAACAAACTAATGAATATAACAAAAGAGAAAGACTCAAAAATATAAAGAAAAAACTAGAGTGGTGAAGAAAGGGGTGGAGAGGAAAAATGGGGCAAGGGATTAAGAGGTATAAACTACTATGTATAAAATAAATGAGTAACAAGAATAGATTGCACAACACAGAGAATACAGCCAATATTTTATAGCAACTATAAATGGAGTATAACCTCTAAATTGTGACTTACTATGCTGCACACCAGAAATTAACATAATATTGTTAATCAACTACACCTCAGTTTTAAAGAATAATCAAGTATTAAGTACTCTGATTCAGTGACTCTATACATTTAATCCTTCTTTTCTTTCATAGCCCAAAGGCAATATGACACTGCTGTTGTTGTCATTTAGTTGCTAAATCATGTCCAATTGATTTGCATCACTGCTATAGGGATATCTTAATGTACAGATTGATTATATATACATATATATATGTATACACACACAAACACACACACCTAAGCCAACAAATACATATATATGCTATTTATATTACTAAATGTCAAAAGAAACAACTGGCTGTTTTAGCTGAACTTATCATAGAGCTAATAGTGACAATGGAAATAGGAGAACTTCTCATGAAGGAACCTACACACCAATCATATTTCATTTTGACAACTGGAATCATAAAACTTCCATTTTAAATAATAAATCAAATTGTTGACATTTTACCTAAATCAATAATCTTCTCATTTCAAAGAAAAAATAGATACGCCCTTAAATGAAATTAAACAATTTATTGCTTAAAAAGAAGAGCAACAATAAAAAAGAAATGTCGAAATTTCTATATTTTATAATTACCCTCATATATTATGTCTTTATATTTCTGACCCAGTTTTCTAATTTCATTAGATTCTGATTTTCAAATTTCATTGTAGGAAATGAATTGCTTCCATGCACTTATTTTTAAAAATTCAATACATTTGAGCCACTTTATGTTTTCTTTGCCAAACTTTTAGACTAATTGAAATGCACTTTAGACATTCATAAGTTGTATTTCATGCAAAATGTGATTTGGTCACATAGCGCATGGCAGTCACATTTACAGTGTTAAGCATTTAAATTTTTATATTTTATGTTTAAAAGAGACAAGTATCTTGATATATATATTTGACAATTTTTTGCCCATAGTGTTGCTTCTATAATCATGCTTCCTATAAATGAAAAGTATATTGAATTTACCATAAAAGTTCATTCATAAAATGTACACCACTGACATATTTATGCATCAAATATTTAATGTACCTATCTGACATACTGATAGACATACGACGGTGATCTATGCCTAGATTTTAATTTAAAAATTTCTATCCTGCTACATTATTCTAATTACATAAGTACATGCCTTTTTTGCAGGTTAACATTTGGCCACATAAAGATGTTGGCAACATAACCCTACCTCAACCTCTAGCCACTTTTAATCTCATACTCTTGAGGTAACCAAGAGCAGCTCTTCACAAGGTGCCACAGCCTTTAAGGAAAAAGTGGTATATTTCATGTTAATTAAAATAATGGTTCATAAAGTTGCATAATTGTTGACGTGACCAATTATCACTGTAAAGCAGGTGCTAAACCTAATTTTACACACTCCTGGCAAAACAATCTATCAGCGTGTTGCTTTTCAAATTTGAAGGCTCCTCATTAGCTTAGAATCTTGGAAGTTTTAAGCTGAGAGGAGGCCTCTCATCTTGCCTATCCTCTCACTTTTAGGCAGGAAACACTTAGACTAGCCAATGTAGATTAAACATGAGTTTTTGGTGTTTTTTTTTTTCTTAGTTGTTTTTTTTCTTTTAAAGACTCTACCTAAAAGAGTCCAATATTGATCTTACTATACTCAGAGGTGATTCTACCAATTCAAATCAGACAATCATTCTCAATATAGTTCCCAAATATTTCTATTACATAATGCAATTTGTATTTTTTTTTTTTTACTTTTTCAACATCCAGAGGAGGCAGCAGTAAGTATAATAATAGAAAACTTGCATTTCAGTTTGGCTGACACTCAAAATATTTAGCAAACTGTGGCATGGACAGTGAACAGACAAAACAAATACTTGAAGATCAATAAAAAGGAAGGTCTGCAAACAACCTGTATAGCCTTGCTCTTTTTGCACATATCTCTATAGGTGGCTCCAGAGAAGGCAATGGCACCCCACTCCAGTACTCCTGCCTGGAAAATCCCATGGATGGAGGAGCCTGGAAGGCTGCAGCTCATGGGGTGGCTGAGAGTCAGACACGACTGATCGACTTCACTTTCACTTTTCACTTTCATGCATTGGAGAAGGAAATGGCAACCCACTCCAGTGTTCTTGCCTGGAGAATCCCAGGGACGGGGGAGCCTGGTGGGCTGCCATCTGTGGGGTCACACAGAGTCGGACACGACTGAAGTGACTTAGCAGCTATAGGTGGCTCAGTGGTAAGAGGTCCACCTGCCAACGCAGGAGACACAGTTACATTCCCTGGGTTGGGAAGATCCCCTGGAGAAGGAAATGGGAACCCACTCCAGGTGTTCTTGCCTGGGAAATCCGATGGACTGACAAGCCTGGTGGGACTATGTGCCATGGGGTTGCAAAAGAATCAGACATGACTTAAGCAACTAAACAACTATAGGAATAGCCGCTTCTATGGAAGATTTTGACAAAAACTCTACATTAATAGAAACATTAGAAAGTGGTAGAAATTATACTTGAAACAAGCAAAGATAGATTTTTATTGACTTGTAAATCCTGGAATAGTGCTAGTTTCATACACAACTATTATAGATTTAGGGATCACTCAATGTCTTCGGGACTCAATCTTTCTCACTCTTTTTCCCAGTCTTGCCCACTTCTGAGTTGGATTCATGCTCAGACAACATGCTTACAAAATGGAAGACATCATCTCATATCTTTTTCACTGTAGACACATCTGATTTGATAGGTTCTAGGAAAATAATGCCCAAATGTTGGTTTTCCTTAGAATAGTATCATGGATGCTTATTCAAATATCTCTTATAAAATCTCCTAGAGATTTGGGGTCAATAGATCTTGGGGCGACTTGGGAACCTGAAATTTCAACACACATTGCAGGTTTCTTTGATGCAAATAAACTAGGTTCTTACTGCCCTAGAAATAGGCTTTGGCTTATGCTACACTTTAGTACTACTCTCACTTTTTTTAAAGCAGTATCAATTCTTTAAGTGAAACCTTGTGGAACACCAACATATTTAAAAGAGAAATCCAAAATCTCAAGTACATTAAAAGGGACATTTATGAACATTAGAACTGAGGTTTGGAGTGACTAGATACCTTAGAAATATCTAAAATGTAAAAACAAGTGAAATAATGTCACAAGTTGCCCCAAAGTTGCACAGTGAGCTAGCTGTCAGAAGAGGATCTCAAGTTGATTCTGTAAATTTCTGATTTGCCCATCTTCTCATGATACATAAATTCCATATATATTTTACTGGATCTTAAGAACATAGATTATAAGCAAGAAAATATTTTCATTCAATCTACTCATGTTTCTTTCCAAATTATGGGTTACATGGTATGAACAAGGCAAGGCATGGCCCTGTTTTCAATAGAAGGAAAAGAGACAATACAAAAAGAAATAAAGAGGATAACTGAAGACTATACTTCATTCTATGGACAAAATGAGCAATATGAGATGTTAAGAAGTTAATTGAAGAAAGGGGGTATTTAATACATTTAATTTTAGTTTACATGCCTGTCTTCTCAGGTTGATAGGAAGCTCATGGATAACAAAGACCAGAACACATTTAACTGTTTCCTTCACTTCAATTATATAACCTCTAGGCTCTAACAGATATGTATAAATGTCTGTTGAATTTTTTCCTATATAAAACTGTTTTGATCATTGTAATTAGTAAACTGATAAGAATTTGACATTTTTGTAAAAGTGCAATATATAACCATTGATTTTTTTAATCATGCTTTAAAACATTATCTCTAAACCATACACTGGCAAAGCATGCTGCTGCTGCTGCTAAGTCAATCAGTTGTGTCTGACTCTGTGCAACGCCATAGACGGCAGCCCACCAGGCTCCCCCCATCCCTGGGATTCTCCAGGCAAGAATACTGGAGTGGGTTGCCATTTCCTTCTCCAATGCATGAAAGTGAAAAGTGAAAGTGAAGTCGCTCAGTCGTGTCCGACTCTTAGCGACCTCATGGACTGCAGCCTACCAGGCTCCTCTGTCCATGGGATTCTCCAGGCAAGAGTACTGGAGTGGGGTGCCATTGTACAAGGTATGATTTTCCTGCAGCCTCTAAGTAAGAAATTCAGTAAGTATTTCAAGAACACTGTTCACTGGAACAGAGTATTTAAGGTCAGACCCTTCTGACTTCACAGTTTTCATTCTATTCACTAAAGCAAATCATTTATCAGTAAAGTTAAAGTGAAAGTTGCTCAGTCATGTCCAACTCTTTATGACTCCATGGTCTATACAGTCCATGGAATTCTCCAGGCCAGAATACTGGAGTAGGTAGCCATTCCCTTCTCCATAAGATACATTCAACATAGGGATCAAACCCAGGTCACCGTCACTGCAGGTGGATTTTTTGCCAGCTGAGCCACCAGGGAAGCCCATTTCTCGGTAAAGTACTAGTCAAATGTCTAAAGTCATCACCACCACTTTGGGTTCTGATATACTCTTCCCTTTAATCATCAAGACAAGTGTTTGCCTATGTGGATATACCCGGGCTGAAATTAGTGGAAGTTGTCTGGGGATGCTCATGACTCTCATTGGTAGGATCACTGTAGTATATATCTCACAAACTGGGATGGGTAATTATGTTGTGACAGTAAATTAAGAGTCGTGCAAAAGAGGAGGTATAGTCATGTCCTTCTGAGGAAAAGCAATAGAAGTTATGCCTTTTAAAAGTCCAACTATTCATTTTAACATACTTATTTTCTTTACTATTCATTTCAGTGATATGAGGCAGCTATTTTTAACCTTCATATTGAAGCTGAGGATAGAGAGGCCCAAAGCACTTAGGTAACAGTAAGTGAAAGAACTGACATTTTTGCAATAATCTATTGGACTCTGCACCACATATTCATCTCAATACCAAAAAAGTAATGATAAAATTAATTTGGTTACTTACTATATGACACAAAGAATATGAAAAGTTAATGAAGACTATGGAAAGAATATTACTTAAAGCACATATTTTCATTATTAATGTTTCAAAATACAACACAACAAATGTTAGAGGCAGTGGAATGACATTCCTCAATCTTTGGTCATTCCCAAGTTGGATTTTACAACCTCCTTTATAATAATAGTTTTCACACATTTAAGGTAGGATTGATCTGTGTCTCTTCTAAAAGATTCCCCAGAATTGATAACCATTGGCCTAAAAACATGTAGTAACACAGTCATAGAAATACAGCATTTACATTTATACCATGTATGTACCATCCTGAAAAATATACCATCCTAAAAAAAAAAAATTAGGTTTGTGTTTGCTTCTTTCAATTGTCTCAAAGAATTTGGATTTCATTCTTCAATAAAAACATTCTCAACAAGTAAACGGTTTTGATAATCTGAATAGTCAAGACATTTGCATGAGGGCTGTCTATATGAATTTACTCTAGATTAACTGCATGGGTATCAAAGAAGGCTGTGATGATTAATCAAGGACTAAATGGCTTTAGACTATAAAAGAGGAAGTGAAAGGAAAGCATCTTCTTAGTTGTCAAAAAGTCTTTAAGGTCTTGGATTCTGATATTCTGAAAGGCTAATAGCTTGATAACAATAATCAGTTCAGTTCAGTTGCTCAGTCATGCCCAACTCTTTGCGACCCCATGGACTGCAGGACACCAGGCCTCCCTGTCCATCACAAACTCCTGGAGTTTACTCAAACTCATGTCCATTGAGTAGGTGATGCCATCCAACATAATAATAATAGTGAAAACTAAAACAATGTTATTCATCATTTATGGAGTTCATGTTGGAATAGCACTAAGTACTCTGCATATATTATCTCTCATTCTTACAAAAAACTTCCATTCTGCAAATGAGAAAAGTGAGACTGAGAGCAGTTACATAAATTGTTCAAGGTCACATACACAATAGATCTTGCCTTAAATTCAAGTCTGAGTTAATTCCTAACTCATCCCATTCTCCCCATCCCAGATAGTTCCCATTTCTTATGTGTTAAAGATGACACTTGACACTTGTTGTTTGTAGACACTGAATAGCACATTAAAAAAAATGCTATGCTCTGAAACATTGAAAGAAGATTAAAAAATCTCAGAATATTCACATCTCTTTTTTTTGTTGTTGTTAAATAAAGATGATGCTTGAGTGTAATCCTCAGTATGTTACCTATGCTGGAAATAAACCCAAAGTGCAAGTATGTTTTCTCCAGCATTTGTTTCTGTAGTTCATTTTTGAGCCACGTTTACATACTGTGAGAATGATTACTTTCCAACTCCTTGTTTGTCATAGTGAATATGACCTAAAAATCTGAAGGATAATTACATCATAAATCATGAAGACACAGTCTAGTTGTGGATTTTTTTTAATTTACCTTTTAATTGAAGAAAAATTGCTTTACAATGCTGGTATGGCTTTTTGGAGTATGGGAAAATACATAATAGTTTCAGAGGTCTGCCTTTTTCTCCATGTTTCTTTCTGCTGGAAAGTGTACTGTCCTCAATGCCTTTAGATCATCTTCCTCTAGGGAGTACTATTCATTTTCTATCATCTTAAAACAATCCTTATGTAAGAGTGAAAACAAATAAGTTTGACATATACACATGTCCCTCTCCTATTTAGTAGCATGAAATATTTCTAGCATATTTCATCTCCATTTTAACGAAAGTAAATCAAAACTTTCTAATTCCTTGAGGAAATACAGTAAGTAATAAAAATACTAATTTTTAGTGGACTTTATTAAAACTAACTCAGAATTATTTCCAAATAATAATAGTTTCCAGTTATTGAGGACCTGACTCTCCACAAACACATTTTTTAATTATCTGACACTGTCAGGAAGTAGGTAACATTGTTCTGCCAATTTTATAAGCGGTAAAAATAAGCCAGTGAATTTAATTAACTTGCTGTGTCTATACGGAATTCAAATTTGAACCAACACTATTAAATACTTTTACATATAGGTCTTTCAAAGAACAGAAAGTATTTAACTGATGACAATCACTCTTGTTTCATAGATTGAAAGCCTTAAGTAATTAAGTCAGTGAAAATAAAATTCCTGAATTCCTCCATTGTCCTTTTCAGAAACGTTCAAATTATATGGAAAGGACTGCAGTTTTAAACACCGAGTGAGTATAGTGCAAGTTTTCTTACAAAACTACTGCAGGATTAGACAAATTGAATATATATTATGTTTATAAATTATACGATGAAAGTAAAACTGAGAGGCTACTTAAAGATTGTCATACCACAGACAGATAAAGATATAGTTATTTTTCTTTTTATGAGCAAAGAAAAAAAATTGATAAAGTTTAATGGTAAGAGAATCTTGGATCAATTGTCCTGCCATACAATTTTACTATTAAAAGTACTATGAAGATATTGCCCACAAAATTTATTCCTGAGCACATTGAGAGAGTAAGGACATTCATATACTTCGGGGATTAAATGCATCAGTCCAAGGATGCATGAATAATATGTGAATAATTCTGTTGATGGTGAAGGAGATGGTAATTGGTGGTATTCACAACTTTCTTAAATCATGTGCTGACCTTAAAAAAGTATATTTTCACTTTTAAGTTTTTCTGCTTGAGACATTGCTTATGAGGGGAAAAAGCTGGACTGATCTTAAAAGAAAACATACACTCAGTTAAAATGGAAAGTATATTCAAAATATAAGCTCCTTTTCAAATTTAAAATCATTTTCTTTCGGATCTCAGAACACAAGACAATGGATTCACTGCAGACTGAATATGCAAGGCCATGAAACTGGGCTGAAACTCCAATAAAATGGTCAAACATGTTAAAAGGTGAAAATAAAACATTATTATTCATTTTGTAGTACTTTCTTGCAATTTTCATAAATTTTTTCTATTGTTCCAGCTATAGTGACATATTTTCTTGAACAAAATTATTTTATATAATACATGGAGATACACACCATGTATTTTTTACTGGTACATAGTGCTTTGGCCATGGAAGATCAATCTGTCTTCAGGATGTTGATATTCTTATTGAGGAGACAAGAATAGCTTCCATCAATAGAGAAAAAATAAAAGTATATGACAAAATGCTAAAACACGTGGTACACAGACTGTATTGAACCTAGTACTGAGAGAGTCAATTCCCAGGCAGGGTGATAAGAAGTCTGGAGTCCCCAGGGAGGAGAAAGGGGTCTGGGCCTCTCAAAGTGGAGATAGGGGTCTGGGATTCTCAAGGAGGACGAAAGGACAAACTTTTTTTTTTCCCCTCTACATTCCTTAGTCTTAGTCACATAAAGCGTTTTTTTCTTTAAGCCTGGAACTGATGATTACACAACAAACAACTCAGTTTAAACTCTGTACTAAGGATTATATAACAACAGTGTATCCTGCTTGAGGACAGTTTCTCCTTTCTGAAAACCTTTTGACTAATCCTGATATTTTAGAATGCATATTATGGGACTGGGTCTGGTAGGATCTTTCTATTGTTAAATTCTAATCCTGTTATCCTAAAATGTAAATTGTGGGAGTGGGTCTGATAAAATTTTCACAAACTTAAGACATTCCTTTGATTTATTGTAATAACTAATTAAAAAGTATATAACTCTCTTGCTAACACTAGCGAGGGGGGCACTCTCCATCCCCCTTCTGATGTCTATGTCAGAAGCTTTCTCTGTACCTTTTTATATTTTAATAAAACTTTGCTACACAAAAGCTCTTCAGTGATCAAGCCTGGTCCCCGGTCCCAAAGCTAAATCTTCTTCAGAGATCACAAATCTGACATCGTTCACTGTAAGTTATCAATACTTGAGAGAAGACTTGTTAAGACTAATCAGAGGGTTAGTCAAGCCTGGAGAGGCTTTCTTCATATATCACGAAGAGTCTACTGCTTGCTACCTTAGCCAAGTGGGCCAAGTTATTCTGCATCTCTGGGTGTTAGTTGCTTATTCTCTTGAAGATATAAAAATAATGCTGATACAATAGATTTTATTTTAAGGGTAAATGAATTGGTATAAACTGAAGTGTGTACTTTGCATGCCTTCATGATGAAGATGATGATAGCAGAGATGACTTAAGTAGTGTGTGATGGAGAGTAGAAAGAATAGGTGAAGAATGGGCAGGGGAGTGCTAAGATGATGAAGAAATATTTTAAATATTTATTACCAGGAAAGAGAATTGGACTTGGTAAAGTGGAAACCAGAGGGTAACAAAGTCCAACACAGGTGGGTTTAACTTGACTCTCACAATTAATAATCAGTGTGTTTTCAAGCCTAGATGATCCTCTATTTTTTAATCATGGAATTCAGGGATAGGAACACAAAAATATGAAAAGAAATACGTTGAAAATCATATGAAAAAACATCAAAAATATCTGTTGTGTTTAGCAAGGTTGATTTATATCCATTAGGCACAAGACCTACAAGTATTTAATGTCTCCAAAAATGTTTTAATTTTATTTCTTCTAAAATCAGCAGAAAAAATGAACATAATAAACATCACTATATGATAATAAACCAACCCTGATTATAATTTTTTAAATACCATTACAATCATAAATGTAACTTTCAGTATTTTTTAATGGAGAATGTGATCCATGAAGGCTAAATGCCTAGGGTCTGCAAAAGTCACAATGTGTTCTGTTGTTCAGTTCTGTTCATCACACATTATACCTTGTATAATACCTTGTAACCTCATGAGAGACATGGCTTAGTTAATATTTTCATGCAATTAAATATTTAAAGAATAAAAACCAGTAAACACAAATAACTGTATACAATCAATATAAAGCTTAGAAAACCATGATTCAAGGAGCCCAGGTTCAGAGAGGATCTGCATTAAAATTACTCAGCTTAAAGCTGTTTCAAACTTTACTCACTTTTCCCTCAAATATATGTGTGTCCACATATATAACAAACACAGAATCTTATGAAATTCTATATGCAGCATTATCTGGTAGCACCTCAAATCTCTCAAAAGGATTTCACTTTTGCTAACCTGTCTACACCATCTTGGTCTCCTCCTCACCTCTGTTCTCAGTCCCAGTCAGCATGCACATGTCACTCTAGCATCTCTCCACAGATAGTTCTCTGGAGAATTTGTAGCATTTTTCGCCTTCATTTTTCAAATGATTAAGTAAAGGGAAGGTTGCTATATGGAAGAAAAAAGCCTGAGAAGCACTGCAAATAAATGTACAGTAGCCAGGATCAGAATTCAAGTATTTACTGCCCAATCTCTTCTTTTGAGGACATTGGCTACAATTATTATATGACAATAGTTCCAGTCAGGATTTAAATAGTTCTTCTATAATTCTTAACATATACTTCTTTCTAAATAGAAATTATAAATATTTATGTAAAATAATTAAGACTAAAAAGAAAGAAAGAAGGGCTTTTTTTTTTAGGATAACATTTTGCTTTGTTATATGTTTTACTGGAATAATTTAACTACAATACTACAATTATGCATAAGAAATTGCTAAACTACTTTGCAAGGAAGTTTAACTGGCAAATGCCTCTGAAATTAGGATCCTACTTTATTAAATGGTTTCTTAAGTCAGTAAAATACTTGGCAAATTGCATATTTACACGTTGATTTTTCTTCTTTATTTAAAAGATGGTTTTAAAGTCTGCAATTCTCTGATAAGGAAAGAAAAATCTGCATTCACTCAGTATAACTAAATGCTTTCTAATATATTGATATCTAAGACTAAGATCTGTCCTCTAAGAGCACTGTAGCATAATCAATGCCTCTTTGTCTTAGAATCCATGGATAGAACATGACAGCAGAGAGAGTCAGCCAAGACAGACCACTTTAATTTTTATTGATAATATGATCACAGGTGTGTTTTTAATTATCTTGCCATGTTGCTTTCCCCACCAACTGTCACTAATAATTTCATACAGCAAGCATGTTGCCCCTTTTGACATTACAGAATACAATTTAGAGTCATTTAGGATGCTTGTAGATTGACAAGTGGCCTCACCTTTTGTGAGAATACAACTAAGACAGTCAATGGACTTAGAAAATTAGATGCCAATCATCTTTGTAACATAAAAGTGAGGATAGCATGAGCAAGGTAATCAAGAACATGGAAATTTTTAGCATTAGTCTAATGGCTTTGGCAAAAATCGCTGTAACCTGAGACAATTTAGGCAAAGGAACTAACTTGTTGGTATCAAGTGGGAGATAGGGAGAAAACCGTGACATTTTGGTCTTTTTCTGCTTTAGAGTACTTAGAGAATCCTCCTCAAAAACTGGTACTTTCAACAATAATACCCCAAAATAGAGAAGATCCTGGATACTTTTTACTCAAGAAATTAATTATTCATTACCCAAGTTTAAGGTTTTATGGCAAAAGAAGAGTGTATATTTTTTAATCAGGTTACAACCCTATCTATAAAGATTTGTTGTGTATAGAAACTACCCACTTTCTCTGAAGTTAAAAAAAAACAACAAAAATAAAACCCTGTTTCATTTTACTATATTTATATTGTATTATAAAAACAAAATATTTTAAAATGTTATATTTTGTAAAAGCCTTAGATCTAGGTCTTCTGTGTTAAACAAATAAATTATGGTCTATATCTTCTATGACTGACTAATATTTTTACCCTTTTTTAAAACTAATGAAAAGCTACACTTTTATATTAGAATGAAGAAGAGTACATCATGTGGAATGCCAGGGTGGATGAAGCACAAGCTGGAATCAAGATTGACAGGAGAAACATCAATAACCTCAGATATGCAGATAACACCACTCTTACGGCAGAAAGCAAAGAGGAACTGAAGAGTCTCTTGATGGAAGTGAAAGAGGAAAATGAAAAACCTGGTTTAAAACTCACCATTCAAAAAACAAAGATAATGGCCTCTGGTCCCATCACTTTATGGCAAATAGATGGGGAAACAATGGAAACAGCGACAGACTTTATTTACTTGGGCTCCAAAATCACTGCAGATGATGACTGCAGCCACGAAATTAAAAGATGCATGCTCCTTGGAAGAAAAGTTATGACCAACCTAGACAGCATATTAAAAAGCAGAGACATTATTTTGCCAACAAAGGTCCATCTAGTCAAAGCTATGGTTTTTCCAGTATCACGTATGGATGTGCAAGTTAGACCATAAAGAAAGCTGAGTACCAAAGAATGATGCTTTTGAACTGCGGTGTTAGAGAAGACTCTTGAGAGTTCCTTGGACTGCAAGGAGATCCAACCAGTCCATCCTAAAGGAAATCAGTCCTGAATATTCATTGGAAATTGGATGCTGAAGCTGAAACTCCAATACTTTGGCCACTTGATGCAAAAAACTGACTCATTTGAAAAGACCCTGATACTGGGAAAGATTGAAGGCAGAAGGAGAAGGGGATGACAGAGGATGAGATGGCTGGATGGCATCACTGACTCGATGGACATGAGCTTGAGCAAGTTTTGGGAAGTGGTGATGGACACGGAGGCCTGGAGTGTGGCAGTCCATGGGGTCTCAAAGAGTCAGACCCGACTCAGTGGCTGAACTGAACTGAAGAAGAATATTTAATCATTAGAAATAATGGATTAAGAAAAGTCTAACTTAAACAGTCAGAACATCAATTACTAAGAAAACAAAAATTTCAGATGTGGCATACTCATAATAGAAGGGAAAACAGCCGACTTAGTGGTACATATATATTAACCCGATGAATCTCAAAAACTTCATGTTGAATGAAAGAAGCCAGTCACAAAAGTGTATACACTGTATGCACATCCTGTATGTATGTAAACACAATTATATGAAGTTTAAGAACAGATGAAATCAAATCATGGTGATATGATCAACATAGAAGATATCTCAGGAGAGGGGTGGGACGTTTTAGGGAAGGAAAACTAAAGAACTCTCTTGACATATGGAATATATATTAATCTGGGTAGTAATTACATGGATGTATACATACGTAAAAATGTTTCAAGATGTACACTTTAGATTCATGCATTTTGCTGGATGTGGCTTATATTAATACTTCAATTACTAAAAAGCAGAATAATTAACTTTCTGCTGTGGTTAACATGGACTAACATTCATTCAGCACTTGTAGGCATTATTTTCTTTAATCCTCACAACCACCTTATGATAGAGACATGGTATTAGTCCCATTTTTTAAAACGTTTATTTGGGCTTTCTCAGTGGCTCAGTGGTAAAGAATTTGCCTGGCAATTCAGGAGATGTGGGTTCAACTTCTGCGTCAGGAAGACTGCCTACAGAAGGAGATGGCAACACATTCAAGTACTCTTGCCTGGGACATCACATGGACACAGGAGTTTGGTGGACTACAGTCCACAGGGCTGCAAAAGAGTTGGATGTAACTTAGTGACTAAACAATATTTATTTATTTTTTTTAGCTGCTTCAGGTCTTAGTTGTGGCACATGGGATCTTCCTTGAGTCTCAGGCTTAGCTGCCTTGTGGCATGTAGGATCTTACTTCCCAGACCAGGGATCAAACCCGTGAACCCTGCATTGGGAGGCAGATTCTCAACAACTGGACCACCAGGAAGTCTCATTAGTTCCATTTTTAAGTACAAAAAGAGGCACAAGAAGATATGAAGTTTCTCAAGTTTACTTAGCTAGTACATCACAGAACTAAGATCAGAACTCACTCTAGTACCAGAGCCTACAGTCTCAAAGTACACAGTTTTCCCTATCAAAAAACCTGATTTTAATTTGCTAAGGAGTTCATGTAAGAAGACAACAGGGTTGTAAAAAGAAAGAAAGCCATTAGAAGCATCAAAGCAATGGAAATGGAAAGCAAAACCCATTAGTCAGTTTTGGGGCTTTAACTAATTTTCAGTTTATGAATTATACATATGGATGTATAATGCTTTTAACTGTAAATACCACATTGTTCCCCAAAGTGCATACAAGATAAGCTTGTTTGCCTACTACAGGTTTTCTAAGATCAATGGATGTTAAAATGTGTCAAACAGCTGTTGTTTCAGGACTCCTCTCTCCACATTAAAAATAATCTGCACTACATTATCAGAACACTTCTACATGCCCTGAAAACAAATATGATGGGTGTAAAAAATGAACTGCAATCCATTATCATAGACATTCTCTCAGCATGATTTACAAAGTAGTAGAATAAATGTTTGGAGAAGGAAACGGCAACCCACTCCAGTGTTCTTGCCTGGAGAATCCCATGGACGGAGAAGCCTGGTAGGCTGCAGTCCATGGGGTCGCACAGTCAGACACAACTGAAGCGACTTAGCAGCAGCAGCAGCAGTATAAATGTTAGAGTCCTAAAAATAGATTTTATCTTTCAGGGTACTAAATTTAGTAAAATTCAAAGGAAATAATTTTTGAATAAAAAATAATATACACAAGTGCAATGAGTTAAATAATTATGAGTAAATTACCACCAGATTTATTTTTACCATTGTTAAATGTTCGACCTTTAGGTTAAATTCATGACAAATCTTGCTTCAGTAAGCACTCCCTGGGATTCATGTACCCAAATTAGCTGAAACTGGCTCTTTCAGTTCATCTTCATCCTAATTTTGAGCACATAGATTGGAGATGGCTTATTCTCTATCTCACTCTGAAGTCTCATTTTTTTTTTTTTAGTCTATACCCTGTTTATTTAACTTATATGCAGAGTACATCATGAGAAACGCTGGACTGGAAGAAACACAAGCTGGAATCAAGATTGCCGGGAGAAATATCAATAACCTCAGATATACAGATGACACCACCCTTATGGCAGAAAGTGAATAGGAACTCAAAAGCCTCTTGATGAAAGTGAAAGTGGAGAGTGAAAAAGTTGGCTTAAAGCTCAACATTCAGAAAACGAAGATCATGGCATCCGGTCCCATCACTTCATGGGAAATAGATAGGGAAACAGTGGAAACAGTGCAGACTTTATTTTTCTGGGCTCCAAAATCACTGCAGATGGTGACTGCAGCCATGAAATTAAAAGACGCTTACTCCTTGGAAGGAAAGTTATGACCAACCTAGATAGCATATTCAAAAGCAAAGACATTACTTTGCCAACAAAGTTTCGTCTAGTCAAGGCTATGGTTTTTCCTATGGTCATGTATGGATGTGAAAGTTGGACTGTGAAGAAGGCTGAGTGCCGAAGAATTGATGCTTTTGAACTGTGGTGTTGGAGAAGACTCTTGAGAGTCCCTTGGACTGCAAGGAGATCCAACTAGGCCATTCTGAAGGAGATCAGCCCTGGGATTTCTTTGGAAGGAAAGATGCTAAAGCTGAAACTCCAGTACTTTGGCCAACTCATGCGAAGAGTTGACTCATTGGAAAAGACTCTGATGCTGGGAGGGATTGGGGGCAGGAGGAGAAGGGGACGACAGAGTATGAGATGGCTGGATGGCATCACTGACTCGATGGACGTGAGTCTGGGTGAACTCCAGGAGTTGGTGATGGACAGGGAGGCCTGGCGTGCTGTGATTCATGGGGTCGCAAAGAGTTGGACATGACTGAGTGACTGATCTGATCTGATCTGATATAAAGTTCACTCCCATTTTTCTCCACCCTCCAACTGCTTTGGCCACTAGGCAGATTACCTAGTTTATTATTTAGCAAATAAAATTGATAAATAATTTTCTCAATTTTATGCTATAACTCCACAAAATTCCATGACTTCTCTTCTATCATTTTCCTCTTTCTTCCTCTAAAGTGATGTCATCCTGGTACAAGATTTAGTCCCTCAAGTTTACTCTGGACCTATCTGATCTGTGCCCAACAGGTTCTTCTCCAGCAGCATCTAAACCTGTCCAAACCCCTCTTATGTCACACACCTTTCTTGTATTAAACTTGCTGTGTGACCTCTGCCCTGTCATTTTGCTTCCCTTTTACAGAAAATCTTGAATATGTTGTGAACATTTTCTATATTCACAGCCTCAAATAAAAATCTATTCTGTCTCCTACAATCTCTTCTTCAACTCTATGATGTCACTGGAAATAGTATTCTCAGGCACCGGTGTTCTCCTTACTGCTCCTTATGGACATTTTTTATTTCTTGACTTTCTGATTTCCAGTGTAATTTGGTGCTTGTACACAACTTACACCTAGATAATTTCCCTCAGATTTTAGATATAATATACTTTCCTGGATTTTCTCTAGCATTTCCAGAGGGGTGACTTCTTAAATTGTTTTTTCTTTTTTCTCTGCCTCCTTCTCAAATATTCATTTCTAAATTACTTGCATCACTCTTGTAAGCTTCAGAATCATATACCCTTCTCCCAACAGGCTATTTCAGAATGGAATTCCAGCTTCATCTGGATAACTTCCACTTATCTTCAGACCTCAGATTAAATTTGACTTCTTCTAAAAGGCATATAAGCTCACTTAAAATGTACTGTTTTCCTTATTATAACTTTAATATATTGTATTGTAATTGTATGTTCTTTTGTATTTGCATCTTACTCTCCAGCTCAAAAAAGGTATGAACAATGCCTACTTTTGTTTCCAGCTGTATCTCCCTTACTGACCACTGCTGCTGCTGCTAAGTCGCTTCAGTCGTGTCCGACTCTGTGCGACCCCATGGACTGCAGCCCACCAGGTTCCTCCATCCACACTGACCACAGTGCCTTGCAAATGGCAGGTACTCAAAATGCCAAAGGGAATTTGTCTTTTCTAGTACCAGTACAATATCATTTTCAGTATTATAGTTTATAAATAAAATAGGAGGCTAAATAAGGGCTTAATTGCCCTAATCAAAATATATTTTTGTTTTTCATTAATGTTCCCAAATTTGCTTTCAGATAATCTATTGAGATTTTGACGGAAGCTCACTGTATTTATAATCCAACTTAGAGCAATTAAAATCTTCAAGATATAGTATCTAGCTTTCCATTTCAAGATTGTGTCTTTATATTAATCTATGACTTTTATGTCAGAGTAAGTATAATGTGATTTTCTTTACATATGTCCCACTTGTTTCTTAATATTCTTAAGCATTTTATGGGCTTTGTCACTTATTATAAAAAGGGTTTTCATTACATTTACCAGTGAGACACTGATGGTATAGATGTGATATGGCTTAGTGTTTAAGAACACAGGCTTAGAGCTAAACTTCCTAGACTTAAACATAAGCTCCTCTACTTACAAACTTTAAGACTTTAAGCAAACTACTTGCCTTTTCTTTGTGTTAGGCTTTTTCTTTTTGCTCTGTTTATTCTGATTTGTTTGTTCTTTTTGAACTGTGGTATTGAAGAAGACTCTTGAGAATCCCTTGGACTGAAACGAGATCCAACCAGTCCATCCTAAAGGAAATCAGTCCTGGGTGTTCATTGGAAGGACTGATGCTGAAGCTGAAACTCCAATACTTTGGCCACCTGATGCAAAAAACTGACTCATTTGAAAAGACCCTGATACTGGGAAAGATTAAAGGCAGAAGGAGAAGGGGATGACAGAGGATGAGATGGTTGGATGGCATCACCGAGTTGATGGACATAAGTTTGAGTAAACTCCAGGAGTTGGTGATGGATAGGGAGGCCTGGCATGCTGCAGTCCATGGGGTTACAAAGAGTCGGACATTACTGAGTGACTGAACTGAAAATAATATCTAATATAGAAATTCAGAAAACCTTCTTGAATAAAGAAGGTTCTTGAATAATTAATCAATGCATGGAAAGAGCTTAGAATACTGACAGATATAAAGAGAAGTGTTCAATAATGTTGAGGATTATGAGCCAGCAACTTTGCTCAATACTTACTGATATACATTCACCCAAACAACTGAATTGAATTCATAATCTTAATTATTTTATTATTAAAATAAGAGTACTCCCAAATAAATAATACTATTTTCACTGATAGGAGGGAACATTTTCCATGTGTCAACTCAACAGACAAATGATAGAAGACATCTTCAAAGAAAGGTAGAAATATTATCTAATTTATTAACATGTAATCACCATTTTATGCTTCATTACCCTGATCCTAAAACATGTACATGCACACACACATACTCTAATTTACTCATACTGCAATGATCATTATGTGGAATAATGGAAGCTTAAGGGGTCTGATTGCTTGAGTTTCATATCCTTTTCATTATGGCACAGAATTTGTCTGGGATCCAGTTTTATTATCTACCAACTGGATATAACAATCTCTCCTTGTTTTAGTGTGTTTAAAAAAAGACAAAGTATGAACAACTTAGCATAGGACAGAGTACACAGCCATCTCCCAATAAATGTTGCTTTTATATTGTGGTAGCAATAAACTTCATTCAAAGAGTGGCAGCATGATGGAGTGAGAACAATTAAACAGGCACCACCTTGGCTCTGTCAGATATTAACCTTGTCTCTCATTCAGCACCTCCACATATCTGGGTCTCAGTTTTCTCATGTAAAAACTGAGCAGGTTAATTTAGATGATTTCACAAGTCTTTTCAGTACCATTTTGGATTTCCACAGAATAAAGAACATCTCCTATTAACCTGAGATAATAGTTTGCTTTGCACATTGGAAGGTATCCCTGTTTTTACTGGAGTCCATGAAAAAGCCAAGAAAAAGTTAAATTTCTAATTAGTCTTCTAGCTCCTTCCTTAAAGCAGTGGTTACCTTTGTTCAGTTTTTGCAGTGGTACAGTTCTAGGATATCAAATTAAAAATAAAAGTAGGCTATTGCGGTAGTGTTCCACAGGAAGAGAAGTGATTTTATTGCTTAAGAGTCCTCCTATATTATGCAATCTTGTAAGTCAAGTATGAATTTTGGCAGAAATGATGTATTACACAAATACAAATTTCATGGATAGAGATGTGACTTCCAAAGATCCAGAAAGATAAAAAGTAAATCCATGCTGTAATTTAAATCCAGGTTATAAACTTGGACTCCACCTGGGATTCTGTGTAGATTTGTTAAATTATCATATCTCAGCTCAGGGAACTTTTTCCAGAGCTTTTCATTCTCACTTTATTGACATTTCAGTAAACAATATTTAAGAAGTGGGTATGAAATTCTCCTCATTTGGCCTTTAGTGGCAGGCAGATTTACCAGGAGAAAAAAAGAATTTTAAATAACAAATACATTATAAGGGGAAATTATTTTGAGGTTGCAGAATTGCATATAAATATTTATTTGCACACATTTACCCTGTTAGAATTGCCATTCAGGAACATTATACCACTGATTCGAAAAATAAAATGCTACATAAATAGAATAATGAATATTGACACACTAAAATGTAGTGAGTAATTATAAGATAGGAAATTGCCTTTGTGGTAATTAGGGAATGATAAGACACTCACACATATCTGTTTCATTTCAAAGTGTCCTTTAAAAAATTAAAATAATACTTTCAGGTATTTCATAAATACCTTTTAAATAAAACAGCTTATGCTTATATTCTGTATGTTTCTTTCTCTATCAATTGTTTTCCTATGAGCTCAAAAGAGTAGGTATTTCAGTTATTATTTAAGATTTGAGAAACAGAGCTAAATTCTTTCTCAAGGCAACTTAGTAAATCAATAATAGGTACACACTAGAAGAAAAATCCTATTGTTTCTATTCTATGATAACCATGGCATTCAGCTATTACAGTACTTCACATATTTCTCATCATGCTGACAAAACCACTGCGATATAATCAAGACATATGATAGTATTCCCTTCTTAGTGGATGAAGAAACACTCCTAAGAATTGAAGAATCTGCTCAAGATTTGTGTACCTTGTAAGCAGCAATGGGAGAGCATGAATTCTGACTTCTGGTTCTATATACTTTTTATTACATCACTCTATATTTTCTGCTATTAGACAAAAACTTTAAAACGCATCAGTTAAATCATATTTCATTTAATGGAAATCTATTGTTGTTACTCAAATCTTGACATAACAATATCACACAGTTTTGAGTTGTATTGGTATATATTTAAAAAGCCATTCATTGTCAAACATCTAAAATTAAGACATGATCTTTGGAGTGACATTGGCTTGTTTTAAATGCTACTCTTAAATATTGCTTTAAGTATCAATAAATCAGACTGGAGTGTGGGGAAACAATGCATATAGCAGGCACTCAGAAAAATAGCATTGTGTTTTTCAGAATATAGGACCTTCTTCTTTCTAAAGTCCTGAAAAAATACATTTAAACAAAAACAGTAACACTGACACTGTTAATACACTCTAGTGTACAGAACTCTCCAACAAAAAAAATACACAATTTACTTCCTTCGACACTGTGTCATAAATAAAAAATAAGAGGGTAATGAATTATAGTTTGCAAACACTAGAGCCAAATAATAACTGCTGATTGCTAATAAACTGCAATGAAATGTGATCCATATCAAACAGGAGTGATACTGTAGCAATAAACATTTAGGAAAGAACTGTACATTAATAACAATTCTTGTCCTGTCACTTGAATATTAATTCTTCTGTGTGCAGCTTTAAAAAAAAAAGTTTACAAAGTTATTCTTTGAGTTGGCCTTTAATAAATCTGTTAAAAACTCAGTTTTTCTCCTTTTTTCAATTGTTTCTTATTACCGATATTTTTCAAACAGCTACTAAAAGGAGCTATTTTATGAAAAGAAATAAAAGATTAAATACAACCATCTAAAATTAAAGTGTAACCTCCTCTTCCAGCCTTAATAGAGAAAGTGATACTAGGCTTGCCCTGCTGCTGTAAACAACAATAAAAGTGCTCAACTCATATGAAGGAAATATTTCAGGCACTGGATAATACACAGTTCAGGACCATGATTTTTGAGGAAGAACAAAAGAGGTATTTTACATGTCCTCAAATTTCTTCCAGGGAATGTTTTCCTGGCAGTGGTGGAGAGATGTAGAGCCCCAGAACACAGCAATGCCACCAAGTGGAGAAGACAGATACTGGAGTCTGTTGCTGCTAACGTGACAGGCTTTGGTCAGCCAGGGTACTGAATCAGAGAGGGCACTGCAGATGGCCTCACTGGAGTTTGTGGAAGGGTTCATTATGGGTCCTTGGGCTGTAGGGAAATTAATAAACTTTTGCTACAGGATACACTAAAGGAAGTTTAGGCAATATTCCAGACAGAGGCAAGGGTCTCTAATATCTATATTTATGTGAGTATATAAAGATTATTTTTCCTCCTTAAATGACAAATGATTATTTGAGGTGAAAATAATCAAGTTACTTTTTTGAGGGTTATAATACTTGTAGAATTAAAACATTTGACCACAGAATAAGGGGTGATGGTAAATGGATTGTTCCTATTTTGTAGTACTTATGTTTTATGTAAGGTTTCTCAGTATTAATTCCTATTATGCATTAATAAAATAGGATATATATCATATTCTCTAGAGCAGCCATTTGCAAAGAACTAAAAGACTGACTCAAAAACTAGTTTAAAAAATGCATTACTAAAAGATATTCAATTGATGCTTCTGAACTGTGGTGTTGGAGAAGACTCTCGAGAGTCGCTTGGACTGCAAGGAGATCCAACCAGTCCATCCTAAAGGAGACCAGTCCTGGGTGCTCATTGATAGGACTGATGCTGAAGCTGAAACTCCAATACTTTGGCCACCTGATGGGAAGAACTGACTCATTTGAAAAGACCCTGATGCTGGGAAAGATAGAAGGCTGGAGGAGAAGGGAACGACAGAGGATGAGATGGCTGGGTGGCATCACCGGACTCAATGGACTTGAGTTTGAGTAAACTGGGAGTTCGTGATGGACAAGGAGGCCTGGTATGCTGCAGTCCATGGGGTCACAAAGAGTTGGACATGACTGAGCAACTGAACTGAACTGAACCCAATATAGGAGAGGAAAAAAGGGTAACAAATAATTGAACAAATAGTAAGGTGAAAAGTTTCAGCTTAGTTCAGTCACCATCTGCAGCAATTTTGGAGCCCCAAAAGATAAAGTCTGTCATTGTTTCCCCATATATTTGGCATGAAGTGATGGGACCAGATACCATGATCTTAGTTTTCTGAATGTTGAGTTTTAAGCCAACTTCTTCACTCTCCTCTTCACTTTCATCAAGAGGCTCTTTAGTTCTTCTTCACTTTCTGCCATAAGGGTGGTGTCATCTGCATATCTGAGGATATTGATATTTCTCCCAGCAATATTGATTCCAGCTTGTGCTTCATCCAGCCCAGCATTTTCTCATGATGTACTTGGCATATAAGTTAAATAAGCAGGGTGACAAAAAGTTTAAATCCAACCATATGAGTAATGACATAAATGTGAATGAATTAAGCATTTCCTATAAAAGTCAAAGATTGACAAAGTGGATAAACAAGTATTACTCAATTTTGTCTTAAGAGTAACATCTTAAATTTAAAAATCACAGATAGATTGAGAGTAAAAAAAAAAAAAAAAAAAAAAAAAACTGCACAAAGATATTCCCTGAAAACATTAAGGAGAATCAGAAAAAGTAGCCTTCAAAACAAAAATCATTACCAAAGACAAAAGGGAAAAATTTACTAATGATAAGCAGTCCAATTCATCAGGAAGATATAACCATCACAGATGTATATGCACCTAATAACTGAGTTTCAATATGTATAATAAGAAAAAAAAATGGCCAGATTAAAATAAGAAATAGATAATATCTCATAGGAGATCACTTTTTCTAAGCATTTGTAAAACAACTAGCCCTTCAAAAATCAATAAGTATATAAATGATTTTAATAAAGAATATTATGCTCAATAGTTTAAGATGAAATATTCAGAAAAATAGACTACACATCTTCAGTAATAAAGCAAAACTCAATACTTTACAAAAGATTAAATCTTACAGGGTATATTTTCTGACCATAAATAAAAGGAAAAGAAGATATCAGACAAGACTCAAATGTTTGAAAAGAAACAACATAACTCTAAATAACCTCTGACTTAAAGAATTCTCAAAGAAAATTAGAAATAATAAACAGTAGGGGAAAAACGCATAAAATTTGGTAGCATGCCTCTGAAGCAGTGAGCTAGAGGAAGCAACAGGAAATCTTATGTTACTGTTGTAAATATGAAGTGATCCAACTCCTTTGAGTAACTATTTGGCACTTTCTTATGCAGCTAGACATTCACTGAGTATATGACTCAGTAATTCCACAAACAGATCTTTAACCATGAGAAATAAAAACATATGTTCACTGAAAGAATTACATAAGAATGTTTATAACAGCTTTATTCATATTAACCCAAACTGCAAACAACCCAAATGTCCATCTGCCAGGAGGATGGATAAACAACTTGTGGAATATTCATGTAATGTTTACTAAGAAAGCGGCCAGTTGATGATATAACAACATCCATGCATTGTCAAACCATGTTGAAGGAAAGACTCTACACAGAAAAGAATACACAATATATGATTCCATTTATTCAGTCCTCTGGAGACTAGAAGAGAGTTGCCTGTGAGGATGAGGGGCTGACTGGGAAGGGGCTCATGGGAACTTTCTGGATGGTGGAAATATCCTATGTATTGACTGGGGATTTGGGTATGCAGGTGTATGTATTTATTTCATTTAACTAAATTATGTCCTAAGACCTTCGTATTTTATTAACTATAACTTTTTGCCTTTAAATAAACAAATACACAAATGACTGAAGCCAAAGGAGGGACTTGGGTGGTACGTATTTTAAATATATCTTGCCAAACTTATCATTATCCCAAAGTTCTTTTTCTTCTGACATTAAGTTATATCTATCTCTCAGTATTCTTAGCCCTTGATTTTGTATAGACTGGTTTCACTTCCAGTACCTATAAAAAGATCCTTGGTCCTCTTTTCTTCTTATTATTAGAGATGTTAAGGCACACCATACATTTTAGACAAGATGTGTAGGTTGTGTGTGCTAAGTCATTTTGGTTGAGTCTAACCCTTTGGGACCCCAATGACTGTAGCCCGCCAGTCTATAGGATTCTCCAGGCAAGAATACTAAAGTGGGTTGCCATGCTCTCCTTCCAGATGTACAGATTACTCTAAGGTAAAAAGCTAACTCAAAATTTTCAGTGGTGTAAGGCAACAGAATTTGTTTTCTACATGACACATCCCATACATGTCAACTAGGAGAGTGAGTGGTAGACTGCGCTCACATAGACATTCAAGAGCCTTGGCTCTGAACAACTGCACCAGCTTGTGAGGCTGTCTTATCAGCTTCTAGCTTCCAGGGTCACAGGAGGGAAGAAGAGAGTGTGAAGAGCTCATAACTTGGTCTAGAAATAACATGTGCCATTTATACATACAGCTCATGCATTATAACTAGCTACATAACTGTAACATGACCACAAAGGAAACTGAAAAATGTAGAGGGGGAAGTGGACATTTTGAATGCTACCATCTTGCTACAACTTCCATGGCTAATTACACTTCTATGATAATTATCAGATAAGAAATCAATGAGACTATCATAGCCTCAAACCCAGGAATCCTGTGCAGGACTGTGGTAGAGCTGCAATCCAAGGTAGACTATAGTCAAAAAGTTTTTCTAAAATCTCCTAAGACACTCCTAAACCAATGAGCTTTTACTGTTTTTCCAAGTTACTTTAAATTTTATAATCTATATTTATTTAATAAACTATGTGTTAAAACGGAGAAGGCAATGGCAAGCCACTCCAGTACTCTTGCCTAGAAAATCCCATGGATGGAGGAAACTGGTGAGCTGCAGTCCATGGGGTCATTACGAGTCAGACACAACTGATCGACTTCATTTTCACGTTTCACTTTTACACATTGGAGAAGGAAATGGCAACCCACTCCAGTGTTCTTGCCTGGAGAATCCCGGGGATCCCAGGGATGGGTCACACAGAGTCGGACACAACTGAAGCGACTTAGCAGCAGCAGCAGCAGCATGTGTTAAAATATCTTTACCTAAGATAATGTTCCTCAAATATGAACATAAGAAATTAGGATGTAAAAATTTAGTAAGGCTTCTTCTTGCACTTCATAGATAATCTGTATACCTTATGATGGCCACCAAGGCCATAGTTTCCTCTATTCCAAATCTTCTGAAAGTCCTCTCCCAACACACACTGATTGTGCTTCAGCAGTACTTTTTCATATAATGGAATATTCCTCTCAGGATCCAAAGTATCTTTCTCTCTCAGGCTGAAAGATTCTCCTCCAATGCCTACTTTACATTTTCACACTTGTCTCCTCACCTTTCACCTGCTGATATAAAGAACAATATTGTTCCTCTATCCCTTGACTCACACGCTCCCTTAAAAGCACCACCCACGATCATGAGGACAGGAACCAGGTTGGATTTGCTCTCAAGCACTGGCACATAGAGGACATATGTAGGCTCTTGAATGAATAGATCTAGCACACAAAACACGTCTATGAAGTAATGAGGCACAATCAAATAGTCAACTTAATAATTTGTCTCAATAACAGTATCACTCTGCAATTGCATAAAATAATTTAGAAAATTTAAATAATCTCACTGTATCCCTTACTACAACTGATTTTTTACACAGTATGTTTTTGAAGTAAGTAGATTGGTATAATTTTCTCCACTTTACAGGTCAATAAACTAAAGCCTTTGGAATGTCTGTGAGTTAACTGGAGCCTATTATACAGACAGAAGTAAGTCAGAAAGAAAAAGGCCAATACAGTATACTGCTGCGGCTGCTGTTACATCGCTTCAGTCACGTCCGACTCTATGTGACCCCATAGACGGCAGCCCACCAGGCTCGCCCATCCCTGGGATTCTCTAGGCAAGAACGCTGGAGTGGGTTGCCATTTCCTTCTCCGATGCATGAAAGTGAAAAGTGAAAGTGAAGTCGCTCAGTCGTGTCCGACTCTTAGCGACCCCATGGACTGCAGCCTACCAGGCTCCTCCGTCCATGGGATTTTCCAGGCAAGAGTACTGGAGTAGGGTGCTATTATTTAGAAAGATGGTAACGATGACCCTATATGTGAGACATCAAAAGAAACGTAGATGTAAAGAACAGTCTTTTGGACTCTGTGGGAAAAGGTGAGGGTGGGATGATTTGACACAACAGCATTGAAACATGTATATTATCATATGTGAAATAGATCGCCAGTCCAGGTTCAATGCATGAGACAGGGTGATCAGGGCTGGTGCACTGGAATGACCCTGAGGGATGGGATGGGGGGAGGAGGTGGAAGGGGGTTTCAGGATGGGGAACACATGTACACAAAAAATTAAAAAAAAAAGAAAAAGAAAGAATGTCTGTGAATCTAGATTACAAAACCAGACATTTATAAAGTGTGACAACGACTGTTAGCTGCAAACCAAATATGTTTCTCTTTTCCTCTGGGCCTGTACTTGACTTCATTCCCCAAGTTATGCATTGAGTGCAGTTCTGTTTCAGATTTCTAGAAAATGGAACATGTGAGGAGGTACAGTGTTTCACTTTCAGGCATAGCCCACTATATTCTCTTATGTGCTATCTTCCATATTTTTTTTTTTTTTCTTCAGCAAACCTGGCACAGACAAGTGCAAAATCGTTGAAAAACAGGAGGTAAACTATAGAAGAAGGTTAAATCTCTATGAAGCCACTTGATGGACAGGTCTCCATTAATTAAGAGCATACATTTCATCCTTTATTGACAAAGAATACATTTATAATATGTTTCCTGTCCTGAAGTCGCTCAGTCATGTCTGACTCTTTGCGACCCCATGGATTGGAGCCTAACCAGGCTCCTCCCTCCATGGGATTCTCCAGGCAGGAGTACTGGAGTGGGTTGCCATTTCCTTCTCCAGGGGATCTTCCCAAGCCAGGGATCGAACCCGGGTCTCCTGCATTCCAGGCAGATGCTTTAACCTCTAAGCCACCAGGGAAGCCCATAATATTTTAGAGTTCAGAAGGAAATGGCACCCCACTCCAGTACTCTTGCCTGGAGAATCCCATGGACGAGGAGCCTGGTGGGTTACAGTCCATGGGGTGGCAAAGAATCGGACACGACTGAGCGACTTCACTTTCACTGTTTAGAGTAGGTAGTCCCGCCTATTTTTTGAAGTTTCTTTTGATAGCTGTTGTTGTCTTACTCTGGTATTCTATTTTTTTTATTTTTTTATTTTATTTTATTTTTAAACTTTACATAATTGTATTAGTTTTGCCAGCTCTGGTATTCTAATACATACTCTCACAGGCAAAGGCACATACACCCTATACACGTACTACAACTATGGAAGACAAAGACTGTACCTTGCAGATTCCTAGTTCAGCCATCACACTTGACCAAGAGCACCAGCTTGCGCTGTGAACATTGTTCGATTTGCTATGAGAACAAACCACTCATAGGGTGCTCCTGGTCAATGACTGAGTGTAACAAAGACTCTAGAAATGAAACACTCCTAGAAGATTCAGGACTCCTTTATTGACAGACTGAAGTTCAATGACTACTTAGATTAGATGGCAGTCCAATATATTTCTAAAGCCCTTCTTCTTCACCAGAGGTCAGACTTGTGCCACAATCTGATGACTTTTCTTAGCTTTTCTGACTTTCTCCCTATTTTCTTTCACATAGGAAATTCCTCTAATTAAATCTTTGCATGTTTAATTCTGTCTTGGCTGCTTCTCAGAAGACCTGGACCAGGAAAGTGGCTTCATTCAAGGCTAGAAGTGCTGAGCCTCATAGATTATACAGTTGGTTTTTAGTAAATGTATTCCCTAGCCCCATTCTTTCTCAGCTCATTTTATATCATCACAGGATTTTTCAGTTGTCTTAGTGTACCTTGGCATCATAATACATTTTTTTCTCTTGCAAAAGTGACTATGATTTATTACTTAAGATATAGTCTGAGCAATTAGAATCCAGTGCTCAGAAGATACTCAGCCTCACTTCAAAATATCTGGAATTTCTGAAATTAATTTGATATCAGTCACAGTATCAAGAGAAATTTGTAGCTTTTCTTATTATTTGAAATGTCCAAATATTTCAAAATGTTTATAGATATGGTACAAGAAATAAGAGATATATCCCTTGTTAAGTCAAGGGTCACATTCTGAATTCTATGATGAGTGGCAAGGTTTTATTCAGACTTTCCCCCATAAGAAATCATAACAAAAATAGGAATATTATCCCAGAGGAATTTTTTTTTTTTCCTTTTGGTGCTCATCAAGTTAAAAATATTTCTGAAAATTTGGTTTTTAACTGTGATTGTCCTTCTAAACTTCCTTAAGTGAAGTCGCTCAGTTGTGTCCGACTCTTTGGGACCCCATGAACTGTAACCTATCAGGCTCTTCCGTCCATGGGATTTTTCAGGCAAGAGTGCTGGAGTGGATTGTCATTTCCTTCTCCAGGGGATCTTCCCAACTCAGGAATTGAACCCAGGTCTCCCGCATTGCAGGCAGACTCTTTACCATCTGAGCCACCAGGGTCCCCAAAAAAACTCAGTTTTAGAAGAGACCAAACTACTTTTTCTTTCTAATACAGAGTTGTAGAACACAATCGACAACACTAAAGAGATAGCTACTAACAAATATCATACTCTTAAATTTGCAATATTTTCCTCATTTCTAAGTAAGCAGGTAGGGAAAAAATGTGAGAAAGGATAATCTTATAATTTAGGTCCAAATTTCTAGATTTAAGACATAAGAACTTAAAAGGTAAAACATTGAGAGCTTAAATTCATGTGGAAAAATATTTCCATATGTCTCTAAAAGCAAACTGGGCTAAAATTAACATAGTCTTGCTGCTGCTAAGTCATTTCAGTTGTGTCTGCCTCTGCGCGACCCCATAGATGGCAGCGCACCAGGCTCTTCTGTCCTTGGGATTCTCCAGGCAAGAATACTGGAATGGGTTGCCATTTCCTTCTTGAATAGTCTTGCTACACTTTTAAAATTAGCTTGAACAGATTTCAGATACTCTATAGTATTTAACCTACATAGATTTTTAAAAAATCACATTAACAACCTACAAAAACAAAAAAAAAAATTGTTTTTATGAAACATGTTCCTAAATTTTCTCATTAATACTGAAGGTGAAAAGAGAAGACTGTGCACTTAATTTGAAAAATATTCAAGCTCTTGTCTTAAAGGGCAAACTTCAGGGAAGAAGAGTTTGTTGTATAGTTAAAAGAGACTTTCTTAAGATCAGGATATCTTATTTCTTGGAGATTAGTTCCAGTAAGATGGGTCCCCTCAATCTTTAGAGTCCTACCTTTATGTGCTTCCAACTATATGTTTCTAAGATTATGCCTTTTATATGGTCTCTTGTTATGGAGGAAATGGGAAGTTGTTTTTTTCCCCCCATTTGTATAATGTTTAGAAGATAATATAAATGACCTGAAGATGAATATATAAGATTGTCTTTAGACATCCTTTCTCATCATATTCTCTTTTTTATATTGCTCTTAGAAATGCACAATTAGAGATGGCTTAGACTAACTTGAAAAGAATTTGAGGAAATCCATATATATTGTAACAGAAAGATACATTAAGAAGTTATAGGGAACAATAAAAGTTACATGGCTCTGGCTGTGACCTGAACCAATTGTTTGGAAGTGTTTCTCAGTTATATCCTGAGAATCAATATGAAAAACCATAGGACCTAGGTGAGTTGAACCAAGAGTTATTATTAAGCATGACAGCTGGAAAATAATGATTGTGTCTTAACACAATGGTAAACTGAGTAACCCTGTAATTCTGCTTAAATGAGTTAAAATATGTACTCAAAAATTATGCTGAAATGTGTTGGTGCTATATATCATGGTCCTAGAATATTTAAATAATATGTGTGACCAATGACAGAGACATAGCTGAACAAGTTATCATCCATACAGATGATTGAATCCTTAGGAAACCATTAAGAATAAAATTTTTAAAGAATTAGAGTAACATTAAGGGAATTATTGTATATGTTGTGACAAAAAAAGTAGACTAATAGACATTATAACATAAATTTTATAAAAGAGAAAAGCAAGATGCACATGTTTATTCATCTTTTTCTATATATGCACACAACACACACTCATACAAATGAAAAAATCACCATTAAATTTGCTATGTATTTGACAGTGCTTCATAGATGATAGAGCTTCCCCTGTAGCTCAGTTGGTAAAGACTCTGCCTGCAATGCAGGAGACCCAGGTTCCAATTCCTGGGTTGGGAAGATCCCCTGGAGAAGGAAATGGCAACCCACTCCAGTATTCTTGTATGTAGAATCCCATGGACAAAGGAGCCTGGCAGGATACAGTCCATGGGGTTGCAAGAGTCGGACACAACTTAGCGACTAAACCATCACATGGATGATAAGATAAAAAGAATTTTATTACTTCCTTATCTATAATTTCTTGCATTTTATTTTTAGTGTATATTTAGTATAAAATAAAACTGTAAAGCTCTATAATAAGAACAAACATATTGGTGTTTTAAAAGAAAAAATACTCAGCTAAAAACGTTTGGGAAAAGAAATCAATACAAAACAAACTGTCAAAGTACTAGATTCCAGGCCATCCCCTGCCCCACACCTTATCCATAAAATGGCAGATAGAGAAAGTACTAAGATAATGATTAAGAAAGAAAAATAATGAATCCTTTATGTTTCACAGAAATGCATTACATCCAGTTTTGAAATTTACCGAGTTGTGAATTTAATTTAAAATAGTGTCTTTCCATCATTAGTAAAGACAATTGGGTCATTTCTCTTGTAATTGTGACTGATATAATTCTGCAAAGCAAATTTCTATAATCTTGGTGAATAGCCATCCTGAATGATCTGTATATGGATCAAAAACTGTTTATAAAAATGTATTTTAGACATATACACATTGTTCAGGTTGCTATGGTAACTATAATCCCAATTGTGCCTCCCTAAACCAAAGTCTATTTGATTTTTGTCATTCTTGTCTAGGAGTGCGCCTACTCTGAGAAAATTTAAAACTTGTTTGGAGAAGGGGAAATAAGCTATTAAAATCTAGATCTTTTGTTATATCTATAGCCTAATATGCTACATTATTGCATATGAAAAGCATTTACTTGATTAAAGACTAATGCATTTTAATTTATGTGATGTTTTAATAATGCATAAGGATGCCCAGAAAGCTCACACTTCGGAATTTGTACTGGTACGTGTAAGTGGTCTCCAGCTCTTGTCTTCTCTCTCTCACACACACACATATACCATACATGCAAACATATTCTCAGACTTACAAACAGTTTTGTTTATGAAGACAATTTCTAAGTTTCCGGTTCGGAGCTCCATATATAAGCAGTTTGGAACTTTCTAAAATAAGCAGGGGCCCAGTGGCTTCTAGTATTTATGACCAATAGGTAGGCAAGGAAGAAAACTAGGCATTAACATGGTTCTTCCCCATGTATTGTTTCTTCTACTTTCCAGTCCCATCAAATAGTCTCTAATTAATAGAAATTATTTATTTTGCATAATAAAAATGAATGAAATATAATTCATGTATATTTCATAAAAAGCGATAAATCAGAATGAATTTTCCTCCATATCCATCCCTCACATTCTAATTGGCAAATGTGCCAATACTTAAATTCCATGACCTTATATAAACTCTCTCTTGATTCTTCTTCTCCCAACACATTTTAAATCTCTTCTGACCTCCAAAAATATTGTTACATATTTTTCCAAGTCATCTTACTTGTAAATCCTTCTATCTGGAAAAACTTTCATCCATCATTAGATTCTCCTGCTCTTACCACTCTCCGTTGGTCTTCTTTTGTCTCCTATTTTTCAGGACTCAACAAGTTGTATCCACTTCTGTGAAACCTACCATCATTGACAAAGCATCATTTGGTGCCCCCCTTATGTACTCTCAGAGTGTAAGCATCGTCCTCCTTTGCATTTACCAGTTTACTGAAATTGCCTCTTTTACATATTGTCTTGCTCTACTCAACTATTTCCCAGATTTTCCTGTTCAGTCTTAGATCTATTCTGTACTTACTCTCTCTGCTCTGTGTGGATATCCATTTCCTAGATTTCCTTACTAGCTGCCTTCCTCAGAGGCACTGATAAAAAATTAGAAAGAAGGAATAGACTGAACCCCCCAAATTTCTGTATTTCTGCAGTGACAGGTGTCTCTAGTAATTTCTGCATCTCCCCTGTAAACCATCCCTCATGAAATCACTGCTGCCTCCATGGTCCCACCTCTTGCTAGAAACATCTTCACCTTGGTCCCCTAGAGATAGAGTTTCCTGTTTTCACTAACCCAGGTTGCCTCATTAACCCCTGCTTGGCTTCTTCAGTTCTTTCATTTTATGCCACATTCTTATATTAAAAGTCTTTCTGTTGGTAATTCCTAGAATAATACCTCTTTTCCAGATTAGATCTTGAAAGACAAAACTATAAACTTTTTAAAAGCATAAGATGACTTATTCTTTTAGTTCTCTCAGCAAGAAGCACAATTATTAGGTGCCACTAAATGTATTTTAAGTTAAACTGTGCTTAAATTCCTGTATAGGGATATAAGTATTTAAATTAAGAAGGTTGCTTTGGTTGCTTTGATATTTGAAATGATAATAGTATCTGTCAAAGTACTTCATTTCCATTTAAAAATATCCAGTCTCAAAAAAATGCCCTTCTTAAATAAGGAATTGTTTCTTTACTTTTTAATGTTTTACTACCATTAATTATGAAAATACAAAATTACTTCTTTTTTCTAGGGAAAATAAAAACAACTGCCATCCATTCTTCTCCATTGTCTTGCCCACATATTTGAGCTGCCTCATCTGTGGCACTGTCTCTTCAGACACAGCTAAGTATCCTTAAATGACCACTTCATTACGCAATAAAATTAAATAGTGGCAAACAAGTATTTTTTTCAATCTGAACAAATTAAATGCTCTATTTTTTTAACTTTTTTTACTTAATTGGCAAAAATGCCCCAGAGCTAAAAAATAAAGTTTAATCACTGCTTGGTTTTAATTTTTTCCATTTTAATTTTCTAATGAAAGATGGAGGATGAAAGCAGCAGGACCTCTGGGAGTCACTACAGATAGCAACATTTCTGCCAAAATTAATAAAGTGGAGCAAAATACCAAAACCAAACAAGGCTCTTGGATAATAAAATCTATGAACATAGGCGATGGCATATGCTGTTCAAAAGAAATGTGTGTGCTTTGGAGATAACGTTTTCCTTGGCTTTTTCTAAGGTTGGACTTGGCCTCATTTAGTTAAAAAAAAATCACATTGTTCATCCTGAAAAATATTTATGACTGTGATAGATGTGGACATTTTCCAAATGCCCTCATCATAGAGTAGATATGATGGTCACTCCACAGGCCTTGACAAATTGGTAGCATGCATTGCAAAGCTTTTAGTATAGAAAAGAATCTGGTCAAAGAGCTCCAATACAGCTGTTGCCTGGAAGCACATAGCTGATGTACCTAGGCCAAATATCCAGCTGCCAAATGGCAAGATCATTTGTTACTCATATAATGAATAATTAAGATGATGGAAATTTTTAATACATATTGTTTGCCTAACGAAAACAAAAGAAAAATTTGGTATAAAGCTTTGATATTTAAGTGAAAGGAAAGCTATTTCTGAAAATGTATGTGTCAAATTTAGAAAACTGTATAAAATACAGCAACAGTAACAAAAAATCTCTTGCTTTGCTTTTTTAAAAAAAATCCATGAGCTGAATTCTCATAAGAAAAAAAATAAGGAATTATATGTATTCTCATATATTAAAAATGTTCCTAAATATTTATCAACCCTTGAAGAATATATTAATACTTTTAAATTTGCTGTACTCTATAACTTAGGTAATTATATTCAACACAAGATCCATTTCATTATTTCAAATGTCCAAAGACATTTGACATAAAGCTAGAATTAGACCATTCTAAACAACTTAAAGAGTTTTCCTAATAGCAATCAAATTTGATTTGAAGGGCATACATAAAATTGCCACTCTGATTCTTCTCATTCCTCCTTCTCTACAGACATATGGTATATAATCAAGAATGCAGATCATAAATGTGACCTCTTTGAAACTCCTGTCCAGGAGAACAGATAGTGATAAATTCTGGAAACTCTTAGTCTAGTTCTATAGTAATGTGTGTTTTCTCGCAGGCACCTCACTAGAACTTTAACAAGAAAAACTGATAAGGACTTATTGAACTCATGATCTCTTTTATTCAAACAGACCCAACAGTGTGTAGGAAAGGCATAATTACATGATTAGCTATTGAAAATACAAAACTCATCACTTCAATTAGTATGCAAGTTTCTTCCTGACAGAATAAATGTAGAAATTAAATATGATTGGGCAAGGTGATTATTGCTATTTTCCTGGGTATGTGGATGAAGGAGTAAAAGGTTATTTTTAAAAGACTTCTTAGAAAAAAAAAATATATATATATATTTTTTTAAAGAGATAAACTATTCCTCTGTAAAAATATAAGGGTCATCCTCTCATAAAATGACCAAGACAGTCACTTTTTAGTCAATGCCACTCTTTTAGCTTTTGGAGAGCACTTGAGGCTTTTCAGTGATAAACATGCAATTTAACTTTCTAATCGAAAACAGTTAATATTTATCATATCTAAATCTATTTTTGGCAAATATTTACAATGACAGTAAAAATTGCTGTTTCTTGTATTCATAAGGGATTCTTTCTCAAATTTTTAAGTATTAGGTGATGGGTTGGCTTCCATTGTTCTTCCACCCCTGGAGATTACACGGGACTGTATTTGAAGTCACAGAGACAATTTAATTGTATTGTTCAAGAGACCCTAAATGTCTATTTTAAGCCTAAAGCTTGGGTTTCTGTGCTGTTCTTTATATACTACAAGGCAGACTGCTTGCTTTCTATGTTGAAGTAGTAAAACTCAGTAATAATCACTAGTGATCATTATTTTAATGAGAAATATGAAAAATTTTTACACATTCCTTTAGTGATAATAATTCAGGAATTGATTTTTTTTTTTTTTTGCAAATAAAATTTTCCTTTTGGAACATAAATGTGTTACTGGCCAAGACATCCACTGCTGTCCTTTAATTAGTGATCTCATAAATCCTAGCAGATAGACTGACCTTCTAACCCACTAAAATAACAAGATGGTATATGTCTGATTTATTTCCTATTAAACAGTATCAGTAAAGGGCCAAGATATACAACTCTACATAAAATCCAACCAGGATGTCAAACAACCATAAAACACAGTGACGACATTTACAGATAAAAATATGTAAGTGCTCAAGTATCTTACACAGTATGATAAATTAAATGTTCAGAGTTCATATTGTTATCTTAATCTTTCTTTTTCTTCCATTGATCACTCCTATATATATCATGATTTACCTGGCAATATTAAAACTAATTGAAAGAAAAAAAAGATATTATTAATCAAAGTGTTTATATGTACCACAGCTTTCTTATCCATTCAACTGCTGATGGACATCTAGGCTGCTTCCATGTCCTGGCTATTATAAACAGTGCTACGATGAACATTGGGGTACATGTGTCTCTTTTCTTTCTGGTTTCCTCAGTGTGTATGCCCAGCAGTGGGATTGCTGGATCATAAGGCAGGTCTATTTCCAGTTTTTTAAGGAATCTCCACACTGTTCTCCATAGTGGCTGTACTAGTTTGCATTCCCACCAACAGTGTAAGAGGGTTCCTTTTTCTCCACACCCTCTCCAGCATTTATTGCTTGTAGACTTTTGGATCGCAGCCATTCTGACTGGTGTGAAATGGTGCCTCATAGTTGTTTTGATTTGCATTTCTCTGATAATGAGTGATGTTGAGCATCTTTTCATGTGTTTGTTAGCCATCTGTATGTCATATACACAATGGAGTACTACTCAGCCATTAAAAAGAACACATTTGAATCAGTTCTAATGAGGTGGATGAAACTGGAGCCTATTATACAGAGTGAAGTAAGCCAGAAAGAAAAACACCAATACAGTATACTAACGCATATATATGGAATTTAGAAAGATGGTAACAATAACCCTGTGTACGAGACAGCAAAAGAGACACTGATGTATAGAACAGTCTTATGGACTCTGTTGGAGAGGGAGAGGGTGGGAAGATTTGGGAGAATGAGATTGAAACATGTGTAATATCATGTATGAAATGAGTTGCCAGTCCAGGTTCGATGCACGATACTGGATGCTTGGGGCTGGTGCACTGGGACGACCCAGAGGGATGGTGTGGGGAGAGAGGAGGGAGGAGGGTTCAGGGTGGGGAGCACATGTATACCTGTGGCGGATTCGTTTTGATGTTTGGCAAAACTAATACAGTGTTTGAGGTTTAAAAATAAAATAAAATTAAAAAAAATAAAAAGAGAAAGAAACTGGAAAAAAAACAAAAACAAAAACAAAGTGTTTCTTGAGAAGCATAAAATTGTACCATAAAACATGTTTCTTATATGTAATCTAGTCTCATGTATTAACATCTTGCTTTTTCTTAAAAATATAAAAATTATTCACATATATTACATTTAATCTCTAAGCCTGTAGTAATAAACAGTTAAAAATATATACAAAAAGCAAACAAAATAAAACCAAAGATCTTGGCCTTATTTCTGGCAGATTAGGGTTTTTCCTGAAAAACGTTACTAGCGTTCATCCTCCAATCTTTCCTGAAACACACTGAGAGATGTGGGTCAGAATGGAAGTAAACAAACATGTTTATTGAAAAGATAATACTAAAAGTCCAAGAGAGAGTATTATCTATATGCGCATGTGTGTGTTAAGTTGCTTCAGTTGTGTCTGACTCTCTGCGACCCTATGGACTGTAGCCTGCCAAGCCACCTGTGTCCATGGGATTCTCCAGGCAAGAATACAGGAGTAGATTGCCATGCCCCACTCTTGGGGATCTTCCTGACCCAGGGATGGAACCCACATCTCTTACGTTTCCTGCATCAGCAGGCAGGTTCTCTACCACTAGCACCACCTGGGAAGCCAATACAAATAAGTTAAAGAATGTTGTTCAGTCACTCAGTCATGTCTGCTTCCTTTGTGACCCCCCATGAGCTGCAGCACACCACGCTTCCTTGTCCTTCACTATATCCCGGAGCTTGTTCAAACACATGTCCACTTAGTTGATGATGCCATCCAAACATATCATCCTGTTGTCACCTTCTCCTCCTGCCCTCAATCTTTCCAAGCATCAGGGGCTTTTCCAGTGAGCTTGCTCTTCGCATCAGGTGACCAAAGTATTGGAGCTTCAGCATCAGTCCTTCCAGTGAATATTCAGAAATGACTGATTTGATCTCCTTGCAGTCCAAGGGACTCTCAAGAGTCTTCTCCAGCACCACAGTTCAAAAGTATCGATTCTTCAGTGCTTATCCTTCTTTATGGTTCTACTCTCTCATCCGTTCATGACTACTGGAAAAACCAAAGTTTTGACTATACAGACCTTTGTCGGCAAAGTGATATCTCTGATTTTTAACTTTCTGTCCAGATTTATCATAGCTTTTCTTCCAAGGAGCAAGCGTCTTTCAATTTATGGCTGCAGTCACCATCTGCAGTGATTTTGGAGCCCAGGAAAATAAAATCTCTCACTGTTTCCATTTTTTTCCCCATCTATTTGCCATGAAGTGATGGGATTGGATACCATGATCTTAAATTTATGAATCTTGAGTTTTAAGCCAGTTTCTTCACTCTTCTCTTTCACCTCCATCAAAAGGTCCTTTAGTTCCTCTTCACTTTCTGCCATTAGGGTGGTGCCATCTGCATATAGGAGGTTATTGATATTTCCCCTGGCAATCTTATTCCTGCTTGTGCTTCATCCAGCCTGGCATTTCGCATTCTGCATAGCAGTTAAATAAGCCTGGTGACAATATACAGCCTTGACTTACTCCTTTCCTAATTTTGAACCAGTCTATGTTCCATGTCTGGTTCTAACTCTTGCTTCTTGACCGGCATACAGGTTTCTCAGGAAGCAGGAAAGGTGGTCTGGTATTCCCACATCCTTAAGAATTTTCCACAGTTTGATGTGATCCATACAGTCAAAGGCTTTAGCATAGTCAATAAAGCAGAAATAGATGCTTTTCTGGAATTCTCTTGTTTTTTCTATGATCCAAAAGATGTACTTACAGTCAAAGGGCAAAATATATTCACTCTTGCTCTTTTTAGGAGTTAATCTTCTCATGCTGCTGCTGCTAAGTCACTTCAGTCGTGTCCGACTCTCTGTGACCCCATAGACGGCAGCCCACCAGGCTCTCCTGCCCCTGGGATTCTCCAGGCAAGAACACTGGAGTGGGTTGCCATTTCCTTCTCCAATGCAGGAAAGTGAAAAAGTGAAAGTGAAGTCGCTCAGTCGTGTCCGACTCTTAGCGACCCCATGGACTGCAGCCCACCAGGCTCCTCCATCCATGGGATTTTCCAGGCAAGAGTACTGGAGTGGGGTGCCATTACCTTCTCCGTCTTCTCATGCTAGTTTCCATTAAAAATGTAAATGAAAAGAGAGTGTAGATCCATATTGAAGGCAAAAGACAGCAGGAACAAAGCCTTGTAGATAAAGGCTCATGTGATAGGGGTCAGGCTTTTACCAATTTCAGGCCACAAAGGAAGCTATGGCCATCCACACTGCGTAAACCAACTTCCATAATTGAGAGCTCTGTTTCTCTCTGCCAAGTTCATGTCTGGAACAAGCAACCCAAAGCAAGAAGTTCCTTGTGTGTTGTGCTCTGAAAATAATGAAAAGGCTTCTGCCCTCCACATTCCTCTTGGCCTGCTTTGGTAGATAATAGAAATTAGGATTCCAGGTTTATATTAGGAAGGGACTGTTCTTTCTGGAATAAAATTTACCTCCAGGTAAGGGTGCTACACAATCCATATTAACACTTCAGTGTGACTGAATTTAACAGACTTGATTAGGCTGAAGACTATTGAGACCCATAACTGAAAGCTTTTGATAGAATGCAAGGAATCTTAATGCACAGAACTCTGAATAGTTAGAATGACCTGGAAAGCTATCTGTTTGGAGCAAGTGTCTAAAACACTAAATAGCAAGATGGATGTAAAGAACAAAACACAAGTACTTGTAATCACATACACTGTGATTAAACTGTTCTTCAAGCTTACAAAGAGGATCAAAATTTAACACAGGGGAAACTTGATCTGCCATCTGAGGAGCTCTCAAGTGATAAATGTCCAGGTCAAAATTTCTAAGTCCCATTAACTTCTGTATGTTCTATTTTTAGAAGATACCGCTCCATTATATTCTTAAGGAGAAATGAGATATAATTAGCTACTTCAATTTTCATTTTTCAACTGACACACAAAGTTTAAAAATTAAGGCCCTTTTCAGTCCCTCACTGGTAAATTTCTCCCAGGACTAATCTGGTTCTGCTCTTCAGGATCCATGAAATTCCTACACTCTGAGGTTCTCGTGGCCTTTGTGTCATCATAAGAAATGGGCCCACCATGCCCAGTTCCCTCCCATTAGTGACATCCAGTGAATTGCTTTGTCTCATACCTAATCAAACACTTATTTATAAAGTGTCTAATCAAGGTCTGGTTTGAGGACATCTTTATTCACCTAAATTTTAATCAGTAAAAGAGGTCAGAATTGTTTTATCATTGGTCCTGCTGCTTCAATACTGCACTCATGAATTGGATGCATGTATGTGTGCATGCTCGGAGAAGGCAATGGCACCCCACTCCAGTACTCTTGCCTGGAAAATCCCATGGGTGGAGGAGCCTGGTAGACCGAAGTCCATGGGGTTGCTAAGAGTTGGACATGACTGAGCGACTTCACTTTCACTTTTCACTTTCATGCATTGGAGAAGAAAATGGCAACCCACTCCAGTGTTCTTCCCTGGAGAATCCCAGGGACAGGGGAGCCTGGTGGGCTGCTGTCTATGGGGTCGCACAGAGTTGGACACGACTGAAGCGACTTAGCAGCAGCAGCAGCAGCAGCAGCACATGTGCTTGCTAAGTCACTTTCAATTCAGTTCAGTTCAGTCACTCAGTCATGTCTGACTCTTTGAAACCCCATGAATCGCAGCACGCCAGGCCTCCCTGTCCATCACCAACTCCTGGAGTTCACTCAAACTCATGTCCATCGAGTCAGTGATGCCATTCAGCAATCTCATCCTATGTTGTCCCCTTCTCCTCCTGCCCCCAATCCCTCCCAGCATCAGGGTCTTTTCCAGTGAGTCAACTCTTCACGTGAGGTTGCCAAAGTATTGGAGTTTCAGCTTCAGCATCAGTCCTTCCAACGAACACCCAGGACTGATCTCCTTTAGGATGGACTGGTTGGATCTCCTAGCAGTCCAAGGGACTCTCAAGAGTCTTCTCCAAACCTACAGTTCAAAAGCATCAATTCTTCGGTGCTCAGCTTTCTTCACAGTCCAACTCTCACATCCATACATGACCACTGGAAAAACCATAGCGTTGACTAGACAGATCTTTGTTGGCAAAGTAATATCTCTGCTTTTGAATATGCTATCTAGGTTGGTCATAACTTCCCTTCCAAGGAGTAAGCGTCTTTTAATTTCATGGCTGCAGTCAACATCTGCAATGATTTTGGAGCCCCCCAAAAATAAAGTCTGACACTGTTTCCACTCTTTCCCCATCTATTTCCCATGAAGTGATGGGACCAGATGCCATGATCTTAGTTTTCTGAATGTTGAGCTTTAGTCATGTTCAATTCTTTCCAACCCTGTGGACTGTAGCCCTCGAGGCTCCTCTGTCCATGAGATTCTCCAGGCAAGAATACAGGAGTGGGTTGCCATGCCCTTCTCCAGGTGATCTCCCCCACCCAGGAACTGAACCCGCATCTGCTGCATCTCCTGCACTGGCAGGTGAGCACTTTACCACTACCTGGGAAGCCCTTGAATAAGGTAATTCTTACCAAAGCCAGAGTCTAATCTGTTTTCTCTTTCTGTCATGCAGAAAGCTACTAAAATCCTCCTATTTCCACAATCTTATTTAACTAGCTTGGTGGATTGTTTATATTGTTTGTGGTGGGGCTGGTGTAAAGGCCTTTTCTAAACATTTCAATCTTAACTGTACCTGCAGCTCTTATGAGTGGGTATGTCTTCACTTTGCACCATATTAACATTGGTTGCCTCCTCTGTTTATATAGAATATCATGTCTAACTTTCATTTGTTTAGAGTCTATACCCTTGAATGTGTATGGGATTTTAAAAATGTGTGGCTAATAAAACTGATAAAATCCTAAAATTTTGATCAAAGAAGAGAAAAAAAAATCTATACATCAATTCAATTCAGTTTTAATCAGAAGAGTGTAACAGTGCCCCAGGCAGAGAATGAGGATAACTAATTTCTAGTTTCCAGTCTGTCTTTTCTCACAGACAGGTCTTTAAAATGCATTATGAGGGTGAAAAAAAAAATCTATATGTATAAACTAGTTCTATGTACCACCATATATAAGAGAATGGTGGAGACAGAAAAGTGTCCTTCTCTTGGGAAGGCTGCCAAATGAATTAAATTTTATATAGTCTACAGTTATAATTAGAAAATAAAGAAAAACATGAAGAATTTCATGCTGCTGCTGCTAAGCGCTTCAGTCATGTCCGACTCTTGTGCAACCCCATAGATGGAAATCATAAAAACCATAATGTAAAGTAAATTTATATATATACTGGGTAATAGTTATACATACAGTCATACATATTTATCAAGAACTGATAGAAAAAATGAAAAAGTCAGAAGTTCTAGAATAGCCTGGTGAGAATTATTTTGCTCCCTTTTGTAAGCCTATAGTTTAGCTATAATTTTATTTGTAAAGTAATCAAGAATTGAATAAAAATTAGTAAAAACAAAATTATATTATAAGGAAGTCAAATATTGCCCCCAGCTAATTGTCATAAGGATATTGACTATATTAGACTTTTGGAAAACCAAATTTCAAATAATTAGTTGAAAAATGAAAATGAGGAGTTAACTGATTTGTACCCAAATTCGAACACCAAGAGTCTCACAACATTTACGCTTTGTGCTTGGCCTTCAAGCTTCCTAGGATAATTTGATGATACTCCACCTTTCATCTTTTAAAATTAAAACTGATTTTTCCTCTCAGTCTCTGTTTCACTATATCTTACCATTTAGTTTATTCCCAAGGGAAAAAAAAAAAAAAACAGTACCCATACAAACAGAGGAAAGGTTAATTCTACAGTTCATCTAAGTATATTCATACTGCATCTATTTTAAGTTCTCACATAAATTTACTTTAGCAAAATAGCATATAGTGATTTGAACTGTAATACTGTACACCTTTTGTTCTCATGTGAAAAAATGATCCATAACTCAAGACAGATGGACTGACAGTTATGAAGGTCAGTCCCTTGTATAAACTTGATTAAGAAGAGATGGAGTAAAACAGTATATGAGAATGATAATATCTTACGTAAAAGATTTTAAAATTCTCTAGTGGAATTTGACCACGTTGGACAGGCCATTTTTAAGATTATAAACTTGATTCAAGAAATATATTCCTTTAGCCCCTATAAATTAAATTACTTCAGTCCATTTAATCTTTACTAACAAATAAGAATAATTATGAAATCCAAAAAGTCAAAGAGCAATAAGCTATCCAACCACCCCGTCAAACATCAACAGAGACAATAAAATACGATTAGTACAAAATTCTGTTTGTATGGGGTAGGAAAGATCTCTAAAATGAGTGGTGACTTATTTTAAAATTTAGTAAAGGAGTAAACTTTATGTGCAGACAGGTGGGGAATTGTAAGACAGACATTTTAAGGGTGAGCGAACGGCCTATGAAAAACCACCTAGACAAGTAATGAACTTATTAAAATTTCTTCCTATACCCACAGTAACACTGAAAACACCTCGAGTAGTAGAAAGAGACTTGTGGCTTGAGATTTCCAATGAGATGTTAGACTGCCACTTACAAAGCATAGCAAGATATCACTGAAATTAAGGAGAAAAGGAACACTAGCTAACATCATCACATAATTTTTTCCTTGGGATTTAGAATGCAAAGTTTTTCAAAAGTGTTGTGTGTGTACATGTGCTCAGTCATGTTCAACTCTCTGCGACCCCGTGGACTGTAGCCCACCAGGCTTCCTCTGTCCATGGGATTCTCCAGGCAAGAATACTAGAGTGGGTTGCCATTTCCTTCACTATTCCGAAGCATTGGTGCACATTAATTTATAATGACAAATATCAAGACCTGTGGTCCTATTTCTAAAAGAATTCAAAGTATCTGGGGTCAAAAGATAATGTTTATGCACATTATAGGAAGATTTACTGAGAAAAATGACTTCAATTCAAAATTAGGGTGAATAGTTGTTCAAGAATTTGATCTGGGTTGTGTTTGCAAAAAAAAAAAAAATCTTTCATAAAATAATTGCATTGAATTTTAATATTCTATAAAGTATTCCTTTTATACTTAATATATTAATGATTATCTCTCTCTTTTATATATAATTATACATATTTTAATTTTTAGTAAAAGTTGATACTACTATGGTCATGCTAAGTTGTTTCAGTCTTGTCTGATTCTTTGTGACCCCATGGACTGTAGCCCTCCAGGCTCCTCTGCCATGGGATTCTCCAGGCAAGAATACTGTAGTGGGTTGCCATGCCCTCCCTCAGGGGACCTTCCCAACACAGGAATTTAACCCCTGTCTCTTAAGTCTCCTGCATTGGCAGGTGGGTTTTTACCACTAGCGCCACCTGGGAAGCCCACCACTATCGTCATTAATAAGTTATTTTGGAATTAATGACTGTTCACAGAACATAAATTTTTCCCTGTAAGGATTTGACTTGAGATTTTTACCTTACTGCAACAAATTCAGTGGTAAGTTGGCACCGACTGTCTTTAATGCTAAATCATAAATATAATTTAGGAAAAAAGCAGAATATGAAAATCTTTTTATGTTCTGTTAAGAAGTTTAACTTTATCCTTAAAATTATTAAGAAAGTTTTTCTTAATACTATTTCAGAATGAGGGAAGAATTTATTCATACCAATGAAATTAGAGCAGCATTGTCAAAAATATTTAGGTGGATATCATTTATGGATGTACATGGATAAAGAAAAATGCTTTGCTATTTTAGTTATATAATAAAATGTATACTATGTTCAAAAAGCAACTTTATAACATGGCATAGAGGATTGGTTAATTCAGAAATTTATATTCTGGAAATTTAATTAAGAATCAAAAATATTGTATCTTTGGTTTTTCTGACTCTAACATAGGGTAACAGTAAAATCTGGGGAACTCAAAAAAGGGCATAAAATATTTTCTTTGGGAAAGACAAAGCTTTATAACAGAAGATCATTAAATACAGTTGATTTGTATGAGAACACTTTACCATAATATGTGTCACTTTAATAGCATTGATACAACAAAGTAAGAGTTCTAAAAAAGAAGGAAAATGTAAGAAAACTACTAATCATTTGAGTATAGTCAGGAAAATGAGGCCTGTGAGAGTCAGGTAGCATCTCCCTGCTTAGTGTTATGTCTTTTCTCTATTTAAAATAAATATTTATTCTATCATGAATGGTGTACTACTCTTTCTATATGGACCATTAGCTATTTTTCAACAAATTTCAAAAATTGAAATCATATAAACTCTAATTATACTGCAGTTAATCTAGACATAGGCAGCACAGAAAACAATTATTTTCCATGCAGGAAGATTAAAATATCTTTTAAACCCATAAATTTAAAAGGAACTAAAATGAAAATTTTAAAATATTTAAAGCTGAATAATAATGAAATATTGCCAATCTAAATATGTGAAATGTAATTAAATTATGCATACTGGGTATTTTTAACCTCAAATACGTAAGAAAATCTCATAATAAATTGTCATATCATTCATTTCTACAAAACAGGAAAAACCCACTCAAACAAAAAAAAAAAAGGAGAAAAAAATAAAGAGATAAATAAAATAGAAAACCAGTGATAGAAAGAACTGACAAAGCTATAGGCTGATTCATTTAAAAGAGTAACCAAATTGATAAAACCTTTAAAAGCTGATCTAAGAAATGGGAAAAAAGAAGGAAAAGAGACATGATATCCAGGATAAAAAGGAGACATAGCTATAGAGACTACAGACATTAAAAGCATGAACATACATAATAAACAAGACTATTCAAGGAAATTTGAAAACACTGGTGAAATAAATAAATTTTTAGAAAAATTACAACATGCTCAACTGAATGCAGAGTTCCAGAGAATAGCAAGGAGAGATAAGAAAGGCTTCTTAAGTGAACAATGCAAAGAAATAGAGGAAAACAAGAGAATGGGAAAGATTAGAGATCTCTTCAAGAAAATTGGAGATATCAAGGGAACATTTCATGCAAATATGGGCACAATAAATTAGGATAGAAACAGTAAGGACCTAACAGAAGCAGAAGAGACTTAGAAGAGGTGGCACGAATACACAGAAGAACTATACAAAAATATTCTTAATGACCTGGATAACCATGATGATGCGATCACTCACCTAGACCTAGACATCCTGGAGTGTGAAGTCAAGTGAGCCTTAGGAAGTATTACTACGAATAAAGTTAGAGGAAGTGATGGAATTCTAACTGAGCTATTTCAAACCCTAAAAGATGATGCTGTGAAAGTGCTGCATTCAATATGCCAGCAAATTTGGATAACTCAGCAGTGGCCACAGGACTGGAAAAGGTCAGTTTCCTTCCAGTCCCAGTGAAAGGCAATGCGAAGAATGCTCACACTATTGTAGAGTTGTGCTCATTTTACACGCTAGTAAGGTTATGCTCAAAATCCTTCAAGCTAGGCTTCAGCAGTATGTGAACTGAGAACTTCCAGATGTACAAGCTGGGTTTCGAAAAGACAGAGAAACAAGTGATCAAATGCCAACATTCATTGGACCTTAGAAAAAGCAAGGGAATTCCAGAAAAGCATCTACTTCTACTTCATTGACTACACTAAAGCCTTTGGCTGTGTGGGTCACTACAAACTATGGAAAACTCCTAAAGCAATGGGCATACCAGACCACCCTACCTGCCTCCTGAGAAACCTGTATGCAGGTCAAGAAGCAACAGTTAGAACCGGACATGGAACAATGAACCGGTCAAAATTGGGAAAGGAGTATGTCAAGGCTGTATATTGTCACCCTGTTTATTTAAATTCTATGCAGGGTGCATCATGTGAAATGCCAAGCTGGATGAAATGCAAACTGGATCAAAATTGCTGGGAGAAATATCCACAACCTCATATATGCAGATGTTACTACCCTTATGGCATAAGGCAAAGAGGAACTAAATAGCTTCTTGATGAAGGTGAAAGAGGAAAATGAAAAAGCTGGCTTAAAACTTAACATTCAAAAAGTTAAGACCATGTCATCTGGTCCCATCACTTTATGGCAAATAGATGGGAAAAAAAAAATTAAAACAGTCACAGATTTTATTTTCCCGGGCTCCAAAATAATTGTGGATGGTGGCTGCAGCCATGAAATTAAAAGACACTTACTCCTAGAAATAAAATCTTTGACAAACCTAGACAGCATATTAAAAAGCAGAGACATGAATTTGAGCAAACTCCAGGAGACGGTGAGGGACAGGGAAGCCTGGTGTGTTGCAGTCCACAGAGTCATAAAGAGCTAGGAATGATATCTAGGAATGCATATAATATGTGCTGATTCTAGTGCTCATTTGCTCAGTTATTTCCAACTCTTTGCAACCGCATGGACTGTAAAGCCTGCCAGGCTCCTCTGTCCATTGGATTTTCCAGGGAAGACTATTGAAGGAGGTTGCTATTTCCCTCTCAGGGAGTCTTCCCAACTCATTCATAGAACCCAGGTCTCTTGCAATGCTGGAAGATTCTTTACTACTGAGCCACCAGGGAAGCCCCATAAAGTATATAATATGTAAACAAGTTCTCAAATACATCAGGTACTTTTATTATCTGCAAAAGCTATGATTTTGCATTCTTTTACTTTCTTACATGCAATTAATTTCTCTTTATTTAATATATGAGTCATTTGAAAAATTTTTTTGAGTATGTATCTTTTGTACTTAGCCCTTCAAGAGAAAAAAAACTGAAGTAAAGTGTTTGTTTTTACCACAATATACTTTATGACACAGTTATAGTGTCTGTTGAAATTTGATGCTTTAAATTCATATTTAATATAATGTTCTCTGCTTCAGACACAGAACTTTCTTAAATGTAAAATAAATTGATAGGAGTGATACACATTATATAACTAAATTTATCATAACCCGAGAATGAATTTTGGACATATACAAATACTACTACAGAATTCTATATACATTGAAATCTGTTGAGCACAGTACATGAACAGTTTGCATATGGAAAATACACTTCCATTAAGCTGAGGAAGATATATTTAAGGTTAATTTACATATTCCCATGCATCATACATCTTTTGTATTTTCCTGATTTGAAGAAATGGAGTTCTTTTTTCCACTTAGCTGTTGAACATTTCAGGCTTTTTTGCTTGCTCCACAATAACTTTCAAAGGCACAGACTAATTTTAAAGAAATCTGGTCAAGAAACAATTATCAAGATATAAATTATTTTCCATTTTTGGTATAGTCTACTATTCTGTGTAATTGGCAAGTGGAAAATCCTCTTAAAAGCAAACACTTTCCCCTATTTTAATTGAATATCAGTAAAATGTTCAATGTCAGCATGGATTATAGAAACATGGATTTTCATGAAAGTGGTTGACAAATCATGAAATCAGTGGTTTAGTGCTGTTTAAACAAATAAATCTTAGCAGGCAGCAAGTCGTGTTTCTGACCTGAAGAAGGAATCTCTAAATCTTTCCAGCAATATTTTGCAAAATGTAGTCCAAAACCAACTGCATCAGATTCATCTAGGCGGCTTGTAAATTTGACAAATCCTAGCTCACATCTGAATTAGGTGGTGAACTAGAACCTACACTTGAACAAGCTTCCGGCTGATTTTTATGCACACTAAATTTCAATAATCCAATCCATAACCTTTATTTTTCAGACTATTAAACAAATTAATGGTAGGCCATTAAACTGAGGTGGTGCTAATGCCATGGTGTGAGTAAGCAAACTCAAATTTAAAAGTGTAAATGCCTCAAAGTTAGAAAATCAAATGCTAAGGACAACCAATCTCGGACATCCAACTAAGATTTACGATATAACCAATCAGTCATTTCCTTTCTTTACTTCTGCACTGTCTCTATGTCCTTCCCCCAGTTTCTATCTGTTGAAGCTGCTTAAGTCTTCTTGTTTAATGTTGTCTTCAATAGAATCAACTTTTAGTCAAATAAACTTAGACACTTTTAGTGACTCAGTTTATCTTTTAAGAGGAAATTTAAAACTTCTTCATAACTACTCAAGAATTCAGGACTCAAAATCTATAGTGTGGTTGCTGAGACAGATGTTCCTTATTAAGGTGGCTGCTGATCAAGGAAGCCTGTTACTGCGGGTCTGAATGGTATTTTCCTCTTAACATAAGATTCATAGTCTTCATCCCAGCACATTTCTGTCCCTTCTTCTTACCTAATATTCCAACTCTGCTTTTGAGTGTTACCTACTAAATGTTTATAGTATATTCATCATCCACTTAGCCACTTGCTTGTCAACCTGAATGATAAGAACTCTAAGAAGGCAAGGAAAACAGAATCTGTCACCTTGTTGCTTCAGATTTCCCAGTTATGCCATCTGTATGTTAAAACTGGGAGAAACCTTGCTGTTCTTCCCAAGAATGCATTTTTTTTCCCTGAAATCAAGGGATTGCACATGATATCACAGTTTACATGAAAAGGACAGGTACTGTAAGTGGCCAAGGAAAAGAATATTTTTTTAAAAAACATGAGGGAACTATTTCTGACAAATGACATAAAAGCTTATGGTCACAGCAATAAACAGTTCTACTCAAATAGGAAATTAAGCAAAGTTAATAGTATAATCATTTCTATGGGTACAGGGACATTGCTATTCTATGGTAGTAACTGCATTTCAACTATAACCAACTTGTTTCATGCTTTTTTCAGGTTTATAATCACTACAAGTAAGATTCCAAATAAAATTGCATACTAAGAAAAAAAAATAAACCTCTGAGTTAGATTCTTGTTACATCATTTTAAATATCAGTTAGTTTGCTATTTAACTAGTCTACAAATTAGCTAAAAATAAAGCTCAATCTTCAGCCAAAACACATAATAAGTGGGAGAATGTGTGTCTTGGAGAGGAACTCTTAAGGAACATTTCTAATGGGAAGTATCTGGGCATGATAAAAACATAACCCATTTAACCAGATCGAAGGAAAGCAGGTAAATGGAACTACAGTAAGTGCTTGAGAGAATACTGTTGATTGTGTTGCCAGGCAACCCCAGAAAAGCTTCAAATTTCATTATTAAATAATAATAAAATATTTAGTATAAGTACTTTAGATAACAAAAGAATTTGAATTCTGTATACTAGTGCCTGAGCAAGAATAAAGAAAAAGGCCAAGGGAAACCCATTTTGCCTGTTGGTGAAATTTCCTGTCCTTTTTCTAAAAAAAAAAAAAAGAAGAAGAAAACAGGTTTTCACTGGATATTAAGTGCCTCAAAACAAAGAGAAAATCAGTTACGAGCTTTAAATTGTGAAACTTGAGCTTCTTCAAACTTTTGAAACAACTAGGGTGAGCAGCAGAAAAGATAGTTGTGAAACAGCAAATCCCACAAATGTAGCACCTACACTTGGCTTATAAGCAAGTTTCATGACACCTATAACCTGAATATTTACCAACCTCATGACAGAAGTTTAGACAGGAAAGAGGGAGGAACGTAAGCACACAATTTTATCTACAGAGGAATAGGTGTATGTGGCAAAGAGTGGCACTACTACTATTTTTAAAGTTACCTACAATAATAACAATTTCTTCATGTTGTTAAAAGCATGTCTCTCTTTCCACAAGGAAAAAATAGGCTAAAACTCCAAAAACCAATCAACTTTGGGGCTTAAGTTTAATATTTTAGAGAAACAGTTCCTTTTTTGAGATTACAATAAAATAACACAGATGTAGCTAATTACTACTTCAGGCAAGGATTATATTTAATTACTGACAACTTTTCTTTGAATATTCAGGGTTGATTTCCTTTAGAACTGACTGGTTGGATCTCCTTGCAGTTCAAGGGACTCTCAAGAGTCTTCTCAAACATCACAGTTCATAAGCATCAATTCTTCGTCACCCAGCCTTCTTTATGGTCCAATTCTCACATCCGTTCATGACCACTGAAAAGAGCCAGAGCTTTTACTAGACAGACCTTTGTCGCTAAAGTATGTCTCTGCATTTTTAACTGTTTTTCTTCCAAGAAGCAAGTTATCTTTTAATTTCATGGCTGCAGTCACCATCTGCAGTGATTTTGGAGCCCAAGAAAATAATCTCTCTCACCGTTTCCATTGTTTCCCCATCTATTTGCCATGAAGTGATGAGATCGGATGCCATGATCTTAGTTTTCTGAATGTTGAGCATTAAGCCAACTTTTTCTCTCTCCTTTCTCACTTTCATCAACAGGCTCTTTAGTTCCTTATTGCTTTCTGTCATAAGGGTGGTGCCATCTCCATATTTGAGGTTATTGATATTTCTCCTGGCAATTCTGATTCCAGCTTTTGCTTAATCCAGCCTGGAATTTTGCATGATGTACTCTGCATATAAGTTGAATAAGCAGGGTGACAATATACAGCCTTGATTTACTCCTTTCCCAATTTTGAACCAGTCAATTGTTCAATGTCTGTTTCTAACTGTTGCTTCTACTGCATACAGGATTCTCAGAAGGCAGGTAAGGTGGTCTGGTATTCCTATTGCGTTAACAATTTTCCACAGTCTGTTTTGATCCACACAACCAAAGACTTTAGCATACTCAATGAAGCAGAAGTAGATGCTTTAATGGAATTCTTTTGCTTTTTCTCTGATCCAATGGATCCTGGCAATTTGATCACTGGTTCCTCCACCTTTTCTAAATCCAGATTGAACATCTGGGAGTTCTAGGTTCATGTACTATTGAAGCCTAGCTTGGAGAATTTTGAGCATTACTTTGCTAGCATGTGAGATGAGTGCAATTGTGTGGTAGTTTGAACATTCTTTGGTATTGCCCTTCTTTGGGATTGGAATGAAAACTGACCTTTTCCAGTCCTGTGGCCACTGCTGAGTTTTCCAAATTTGCTGGCATATTGAGTGCAGCACTTTCACAGCATCATCTTTCAGGATTTGAAATAGCTCAGCTACGATTCCATCATCTCCACTAGCTTGTTTGTAGTGATGCTTTCTAAGGTCCACTTGACTTTGCTTTCCAATATGTCTAACTCTAGGTGAGTAATCACACCATTGTGGTTATCTGGGTCATTAAGATCTTTTTCGTGTAGTTCTTCTGTGTATTCTTGCCACCTCTTTTTAATCTATCCTCTTCTGTTAGGTCCATACCATTTCTGTCCTCTATTGTGCCCATCTTTGCATGAAATGTTCCCTAGTATCTCTGATTTTCTTGAAGAGATCTCTAGTCTTTCTCATTCTATTGTTTTCTTCTATTTCTTTGTAGGATTCACTTAGGACTGATGCTTAAGCTGAAGTTACAATACTTTGGCCACCTGACATGAAGAGTTGACTCAATAGAAAACACCCTGATGCCAGGAAAGATTGAAGTCAGAAGAAGAGAACAACAGAGGACAAGAGGTTGGATGGTGTCTCTGACTCAATGGACATGAGTTTCAGCAAGCTCCGGGAGATGGTGAAGGACAGGGAAGCCTGACATGCTGCAATCATGGAGTACAAAGAGTAGGACACGACTGAATGACTAAACAACAACAACTTTTCTTAACTATCTTCTAGCTGATATTCTTCTGTATATAATGGAACAAGCAGTTACCACATGCATTTGATGAATCACAATTGCTAAATATTTATGTCTCTTGTGAATTGGAGGGGACATATTTGATTTAACTCAGTAACAAACATTAGTTTCATGAAAGAAAGTGATGTCGCTCAGTCATGTCCAACTCTTTGAGACCCCATGGACTACAGTCTATCACACTCCTCCATCCATGAGATTTTCCAGGCAAGTGTACTGGAGTGGGTTGCCATTTCCTTCTCCAGAGGATCTTCCCAACCCAGGGATCGAACCCAGGTCTCCCGCATTGTAGGCAGACACTTTACCATCTGAGCCACCAGGGAAGTTCACGACTGAATACAATTCGCTAAGGGCATATTAGTAGCAAATAAATATATTACTATATTGTAATGTGTTTAATCTTTCTGTGACACAACATAATTATTTAACTAGTATTCTATCTATTTTGCATATCTACAATTCTGGAAATATTTTCCTGTCACAGCACTCTGACTTCTGTGTTCAGTGCAACTGCAATTGCTAAAGGATTTGAATTTCCAAAGCACATTCTGAAGGACTGTTTTCAGTTAAACTCACTTACTTGAGGCACTTGATACTTAATGACTATCTCTTTAAATTTTACTTCTTCAACTTGTGAGATAATACTTCTCAGCTTTCCTCACATCCACTCTCTGGTCTCTGTATTTTCTCTACTCATCCCTGCAATCTTGTTATTTCTCACAAGGGATCAGCATTTGTCCCTTTCTTTTGCAACCACCTCATCTTTACTCTTCGGAGAAGGCAATGGCACCCCACTCCAGTACTCTTGCCTGGAAAATCGCATGGATGGAGGAGCCTGGTAGGTTGCAGTCCATGGGGTCATGAAGAGTCGGACACAACTGAGTGACTTCACTTTCACTTTTCACTTTCATGCATTGGAGAAGGAAATGGCAACCCACTCCAGTGTTCTTGCCTGGAGAATCCCAGGGATGGGGGAGGCTGGTGGCTGCCGTCTATGGGGTCACACAGAGTCGGACACGACTGAAGTGACTTAGCAGCAGCAGCAGCATCTTTACTCTCAGTCCATATGCCTTAAATGGGCTGACTTGAGAAGTAAGCAGGTAACCCAAGACTGGCCAGCAAGAACATTGAATGTCCTTAGCCATAGCTATCAGTCATTCATTGGTGGATAAATGACCCAGGGTAGTTGATGTGAAACAGGAGCAGCATATTTGTCTGAACTGTGATAATTGGTGGATAGGAATTCTTACCAATACTAATTATCATGTATAGACTTTATATTATTCATAGTTCTTTGAAAGACCTGAGTTCCTGGTCTTCTTTCAGATATTTATGATCAATTTTCTTGTATACCTGGATTTTCTGTCATTTTCCTCTCTGCTGCCTATACTCCTGCCATTACCCACAAAGCACATAAGTATCTCATTTCTGATTCTTATATTTTAAACAAAGGATGACCAGAGATTGTAATACATAATCAGCAACAATATAATGTGGTCTCCTTGCTCTTTTCAAAGGTAAAGCTTAATAAATTGCAAATAAAATACCAAAAAAAAAAAAAAAAAAAAACACACTGCCAGTTAGAGTGATGTTCTACAAGTGAAATGGGAGGTATAGTAGTAATGAAATCTATGTTTTTTCCTATCAATTTGAAAGGAAAAAAATTACTCATGGTTGATTGAAAGCAACATATGGGGGAATTGACAGAGCTGCATTTGTTAAATTTTGTTCAAATGAATAAAATTAAATCATAGGTTAATCTGCTTAGAAATATAGACAGATGCTTAATATGAGCATAACAAACTATAAAAGATGAAGTGAAAAAATCAATAATATTGCAATTTAAAAAATATTTAAAAATACATACTATGGTTTCTCTGCATATATGTTTTATAAGTTAATATATCCTTGAGGAATAAGTTGATAGTTCTCAGGGAGGTATAATCAACATTGACCTACAATAGGGTGTGACTTTTTATGCCACAGTAAATTACTAAATATCTGACAGATCCCTTAGGAAGCATCACTACAAACAAAGCTAGTGGAGGTGATGGAAAGCAGTTGAACTATTTTAAATTCTAAAAGATGATGTTGTGAAAGTGCTGCACTCAATATGCTGGCAAATTCGGAAAACACATCAGTGGCCCCAGGACTGGAAAAGGTCAGTTTTCATTTCAATCCCAAAGAAGGGCAATGCCAAAGAATGTCAAACTGCCACACAATTGCACTCATCTCTCATGCTAGCAAAGTAGTGCTCAAAATTCTCCAGGCAAGGCTTCAACAGTACATGAACTGTGACTTCCAGATGTTCAAGCTGGATTTAGAAAAAGAAGAGGAATGAGAGATCAAAATGCCAACATCTGCTGGATCATAGAAAAAGCAAAAGGATTCCAGAAAAAACATCTTATTCTGCTTCATTGATTACGCCAAAGCCTTTGATTGTGTAGATTACAACAAACTATGGAAAATTCTTCAAGAGATGGGACTACCAGATAACCTTACCTGTCTCTTGAGAAATATGTATGCAGGTCAAGAAGCAACAGTTAGAACAGGACATAGAACAACGGTCTGGTTCAAAATTGGGAAAGGGGTATATCAAGGCTGTATATTGTCACCCTGCTTATTTAACTTATATGCAGAGTAAATCATGCAAAATGCTGGGCTGGATGAAGCACAAGTTGGAATCAAGATTGCCAGGATAAATATCAACAACCTCAGATACGCAGATGATACCACCCTTATGGAAGGAAATGATGAGGAACTAAAGAGCCTCTTGATGAAAGTGAAAGAGGAGAGTGAAAAAGCTGGCTTAAAACTCAACATTCAAAAAACAAAGATCATGGTATCCAGTCTCATCACTTCATGGCAAATAGATGGGGAAACAATGGAAACAGTGAGACATTATCTTCTTGGGTTCCAAAATCACTGCGAATGGTGACTGCAACCATGAAATTAAAAGATGCTTGCTCCCTGGAAGAAAAGCTATGACACACTTAGACAGCATATTAAAAAGCAGAGACATTACTTTGCTGACAAAGGTCCATCTAGTTAAAGCTATGGTTTTTCCAGTAGTCATGTATGGATGTGAGAGTTGGACAATAAATAAAGCTGAGAGCTGAAGAATGGATGCTTTTGTACTGTGGTGTTGGAGAAGACTCTTGAGAGTCCCTTGGACTGCAAGGAGATCAAACCAGTCAATCCTAAAGGAAATCAGTCCTGATTCTTCATTGGAAGGACTGATGCTGAAGTTGAAACTCCAATATTTTGGCCACCTGATTTGAAGAACTGACTCACTGGAAAAGACCCTGATTTGGGGAAAGATTGAAGGCAGGAGGAGAAGGGGAAGAGAGGATGAGATGGTTTGGTAGTGTCATTAACTCGATGGACCTCACTTTGAGCAAGCTCTGGGAGTTGGTGATGATCAGGAAAGCCTGGTGTGCTGCAGTCCATGGGGTTGCAAAGAGTCGGACATGACTGAGCAACTGAACTGAACTGAAATGACAGTGTCATTCTTATATCTTTGAGACATACTATTTCCTGAAATATCCCTCTAAAAACAGTAATTAGTTTTTAACAGCATTATTTTTTTTTCTCTGTGGTATTTCCATATGGATCCAAATGGATAATTACTAAAATTTCTCAGGATAATTATTGTAATCATTCTATATGTTTCCCAATTACCTGAAGTTTGGCAATTTAAGCATCATTTATAATGTTCCATGTATCTGTAGTTTTATTTTAATTCAGATATTCACCTATTGTTTTAATCATCAACTTCATCTTCCAGTGAATCATCAAAGTTGGAATCAAGGACATATTTAAAAAAAAAAATATATATATATATATATGTGTATATATATATATATATAAATAAGACTAAAGGTGCACAGTTTTACATGTGTTTAACAATATTTTTATCTAGCCAAGTAAACAGAATATTCAATAATCTATATAAATTATTTTGAGTTTAACAGCTGATTTAATTTAGTGTTATTTCAATAATACTATAAAAGTGTGTATATATTAATATTATTGTGTTGAGAACCCCATGAACAGTAAGAAAAGGCAAAAAGCTATGACACTGAAAGATGAACAGCCCAGGTTGGTAGGTGTCCAGTATGTTACTGGAGAAGAGTGGAGAAATAACTACAGAAAGAATGAGAGTTGGAACTAAAGTGAAAACAATGCCCAGTTGTGGATGTGGCTTGTGATGGGAGTAAATCCAATACTGTAAAGAACATTATTGCATAAGAACCTGGAATGTTAGGTTCAAGAATCAAGATGAATTGGAAATGGTCAAACAAGAGATGGCAAGAGTGAACATTGACATTTTAGGAATCAGTCAATTAAAATAGACCGGAATGGGCAAATAATTTAGATAACCACTATATCTACTACTGTGGGCAAGAATCCCTTAGAAGAAATGGAATAGCCTTCATAGTCAACAAAAGATTCTGAAATGCAGTACTTGGGTACAATCTCAAAAAAAAAAACAAAAACAAACAAAAACAAAAACAGAATGATCTTGGTTCATTTCCAAGGCAAACCATTCAACATCACAGTAATCCAAGTCTATGTCCTAACCACTAACGCTGAAGAAGCTGAGGTTGAATGGTTCTATAAAGACCTACAAGGCATTCTAGAGCTAACACCCAAAAAAGGATATCCTTTTCATCATAGGGGACTGGAAGGCAAAGGAAGGAAGTCAAGACATACATGGAATAACAGGCAAGTTTGGCTTTGGAGTACAAAATAAAGCAGGGAAAATGCTAACAGATTTTTGCCAAGAAAACACACTGGTAATAGCAAACACCCTCTTCCAACAACACAACAGATGACTCTACCCAGTATCGAAATCAGACTGATTATATTCTTTGCAGCCGAAGATGGAGAGGCTCTATACTGTCAGCAAAAACAAGACCGGGAGCTGAGTGTGGCTCAGATCACGAACTCCTTATTGCAAAATTCAGATTTAAATTGAAGAAATTAGGGAAAACCTCTAGACCATTCAGGTATGACCTAAATCAAATCCCATATGGTTATACAGTGGAAGTGACAAATAGATTCAAAGGGTTAGATCTGAGAGACAGAGTGCCTAAAGAACTATGGGCAGAGGTTCATGACATTGTACAGGTGGTGGTGACTAAAACCATCCCAAAAGAAGAAATGCAAAAAGGCAAAATGGTTGTCTGAGCAAGCTGAGGAAAGAAGAGGAGTTAAACGCAAAGGAGAAAAGGAAAGATATACTGATCTGAATGCAGAGTTTCAAAGAAAAGCAAGTTGAGATAAGAAAGCCTTCCTAAGTGATTAACACAAAGAAACAGAGGAAAACAATAGAATGGGAAAGACTAGAGATCTCGTCAAGAAAATTAGAGATACCGAGGGAACATTTCATGCAAAGATGGGCACAATTAAGGACAGATACAGTATGGACTTAACAGAAGCAGAATATATAAAAAGAGGTGGCAAGAATATACAGAACTGTACAAAAAAGATCTTAATGACTCAGATAACCATGGTGGTATGATCACTCACCTAGAGCCAGACATCCTGGAATGCAAAGTCATGGGCCTTAGGAACCATCAATATGAACAAAGCTAGTGGAGGTGATAGAATTGTAGCTGAGCTATTTCAAATACTAAAAGACAATACTGTTAAAGTGCTGCACTCAATATGCCAAAAATTTGGAAATCTTAGCAGTGGGCACAGGACTGGCGAAGGTCAGTTTTCATTCTAATCCCAAAGAAAGGTAATGTCAAAGAATGTTCACACTACTGCACAGTTGCACTCATCTCATGCTAGCAAAGTAATGCTCAGATTCATTTTGACATTTGGCAAAACTAATACAATTATGTAAAGTTTAAAAATAAAATTAAATTAAAAAAAAAATTCTCCAAGCTAGGCTTCAATAATATGTGAATGGAGAACTTCCAGATGTTCAATGTATTTAGAAAAGGAAGAGGAACCAGGGATCAAATTGCCAACATCCATTGGATCATAGAAAAAGAAAAAGAATTCCAGAAAAATATCTACCTCTGCTTTATTGACTATGCTAAAGCCTTTGACTGTGTGGATAAAAACAAAAACTGCAGAAAATTCCAAAAGAAATGGGAATACCAGACCACCTTACCTGCCTTCTGTGAAACCAATAGGCAAGTCAAGAAGCAACAGTAGAACCAGTTAGGACATAGAACAACAGACTGGTTCCAGATTGGGAAAGGAGTACATCAAGGCTGTATATTGTCACCCTGTTTATTTAACTTATATGCAGAGCACATCATGCAAACTGCCAGGCTGGATGAAGCACAAGCTGGAATCAAGATTGCCAGGGAAAAAAGTCAATAACCTCAGTTATGCAGATAACACCACCCTTATGACAGAGAGCAAAGAGGAACTAAAGAGCCTGTTGATGAAAGTGAAAGAGGAGCATGAAAAATCTGGCTTAAAACTCAATAAATAATAAACAAAGATCAAGGTATCCAGTCCCATCACTTCATTGCAAATATATAAGGAATCAATGGAAACAGTGACAGATTTTATTTTCCTGGGCTCCAAAATCACTTCAGATGGTGACTGAAGCCATGAAATTACAAGACACCTGCTCCTTGGAAGAAAAGCTACAACACACCTAGACAGCATATTAAAAAGCAGATATGTTAGTTTGCTGACAAAGGTCCATCTAGTCAAAGCTATGGTTTTCCAGTAATCATCTATGGATGTGAGAGACCACAAAGAAAGTTGTGTGCCAAAGAATTGATGGTTTTGAACTATAGTGTTGGAGAAGACTCTTGAGAATCCTTTGGACTGCAAGGGGATCAAATAAATCAATCCTGAATGAAATCAGTCCTGAATAGTCATTGGAAGGACTGATGCTGTAGCTGTAATACTTTGGTCACCTGATGTGAAGACCTGACTCATTAGAAAAGACCCTGATGCGGGGAAAGTTGAAGGCAGGAATTGAAAGGGATGACAGAGATAAGATGGTTGGATGGCACCACCAACCCAATGGACATGAGTTTAATCAAGCTTCTGGTGTTGGTGATGGACAGGGGAGCCTGGTGTGCTGCAGTCCATGGGGTCAAAGAGACACAACTAAGTGACTGAAATGAACTAATACACACACACATACACACACACATATATATGTGTGTGTGTGTGTGTATGTGTGTATGTATGTACTGAATGAATTAAATTGCAGTTCAAAGTTTTGATATTACTTTTACAAAAGATCTGTGGATAATTCTCTTGAACAACATCTAATCCACTTAAATGAACTGATTCCTCTGTTTACAGTATGCTACATTATTATGCCCTATATATCCCTTTTGTGTGAAACCTATGTCTAATCAGTGTTCATATATCAAGGTGTCATTCCTGATACAAACTTAATGACAGTAAAAAAAAATAATAAGTTTAAGATGTTCCTTCCTGTCTAGACAGCATTTGCAATGTGGGGACTTTTTGTGGCACCATGTCACTGTCTTGTCAGCAGGCACAAATGTTTGGTACCAACTGTTTCTTCATTGGAAAAATAATATCCCTTTCAAAAATTTTAAATCAAGGACTGGTGGAATTTTTAGAAAAAAATGAGGACAAACTTCTTCCTTCACCCACCAATTATTGGAATGACTTAAAAAATTCCATAAAGTTGTTTCTGCTTTTGTCTACATATGATACTGTCTTTTATAAATCTTTCTTCTCTTATGTATAACTCCCCCAAAACACATCTTTAGCCTTTTTCTTATTTATTTTCAATTATTTAATTTTATAAATATTTAGAAAATTTCGTATTAAAAATAAGCTCCTCTCCAAGCATGTTTGTCTTTGACTTCTTGCTATATGTTCCACCACTTTAAACTCAGTACATTACATTTGACTAAAGCTTTACCCTCTGATTAGGATGAAATATCAAAGAAGTTTCTGCCATAAACAACTAGACATTAGATAAAACATATGCCATAGTATTTTCAAACACTGGACAATAGGCAGTATGGTACCAGGACCCCCAAAATAAGTGAAACAAAAATGATAAGCCCTTAAATTGTACCAACTAACTACCTAAAATCAGTTTCTAGGCCACTAAAGAGGGTCATCTACAACAAAATTTAGTTATCTTGCTTAGTTGCAGAGATAGGAATCAAATTTTGTGAAAGTCAAGGAAACTAGATTTTGAAGAAATCAATAAGGGAGAGGAGTAAACAATAGAGAAATACAACTCTGTAGAACTTTAAGAGAACCCTCCAAGTCATTCACTGAGTATTGCTCTGCACATTCATGAGCAGAAACCACCAGAGCTATGAAAGAACCAAAAGAAGGGAGTGAATAGAAAAACTCCTGGAACACTCACAGGGCTAGGAGTAATTCATGTTTCTACACAACACAGTGGAAAGATCTCATAATACATAAGACATTGGGTAGATTCCTAAGAATATTGCCTTAGTTTTGAAGCTTTATTAGTCTTATTCTAGAGATTTCTCAGAACTTTCCTTACAAAAGCTTAAAAAGCAAGACTTAAAAATACAGAGCATAAATTTATATAATTTGATTCCCAGAAAAAGAGGACTCAGAGAACAATATATTTGAATAAACAATAACCACAAATTTTCTAAGTAGCTGAAATGTATAGACACATAGATTCAATAAAAGTGAAAGAACCCCAAACAGTATTAAAAAACATTCCAAGAAATGTCATAGTGATGCTACTGAAGTCAGTAATGAAGACAAAATATTAAAGTAGAATGAGAAAAAAGAAACATTGGATATAGGCAAAAAGAAAAAAAAGTAAAAGACAGAAAGGAAGGGAAGGGAAGGAAGGAAGAAGTCTCATCAGAAACTATTCAAACCAGAAGACAATGGAAAGATATCTTTACATTTGTAGAAACTAAAAAAAAAAAAAAAAACCAAAAAACTGTCACCCTAGATATTTTGACTATTTCTGTGACCTGACATTGGGAAACTTCTTAGATTGGACATAAAATGCTCAAAAAAAAAAAAAAAAAAAAAAGATAAATTGAACTCATCAAGATTGAAAATGTTTAATCTTCAAAAGACATTGATGACAAAAGTCAAGCCAAAGACTGAGTGAAAATACTGGTAATACATATATGGGATAAAAAACATGTAATTTGAATATCTAAAGTACTTTTATAGCTCAGTAAGGGCTTTCTCTATGGTTCAGTGGGTAAAAGGATCTGCTTGAAATGCAGGAGACATAGGAGATGCAGATTTGATCCCTGGGTTGGGCAGATCCCCTGGAGGAAGCAATGGCAACCTACTCCAGTATTCTTGCCTGGAAATCCCATGGACAGAGGAGCTTGGCGGGCTACAGTCCATGGGGTCTCAAAGAGTTGACAGGACTGACAGACTAAGCATGCACAGCTCAGTAGTAAAAAGCCAACTCAGTCAAATGGGGTTTTAATTTTATTAAAACCTCAAAGAAGATATGCAAATGAAGAATAAACATATTAAAAAGATGGTCAACATTACTCGGCATCAGAGAAATACAAAGTAAAAACACAATAAAATAGCACTACATACGCAGAATGGTTAAAATTAATTAAAATAATAATTTCAAGTTTGTTGAAGATGGGAAGCAACTGGAATTCAATGACAATGAAAATTAAAAATGCCATTGTACTTCAGAAAATCGTTTGGTAATTTCTCATAAGGACAAACAGAATCCTAATTATCCAGCAATTCCTCTCATAGGTGTTCACCGAACCAAAATGAAAACAAGTTGACACACACAAAAAATTTAATCTGAATATTTAAAGCAGCTTTATAAATGATATCCAAAATCTAGACATAAAAGTAACATGTTAACTAAACAAGAAATTGTGTAATTTCCACACAATAGAACACTCAGTCAGTTCAGTCGCTCAGTCATGTCTGACTCTTTGCGACCCCATGAATCACAGCACACCAGGCCTCCCTGTCCATCATCAACTCCCGGAGTTCACTCAGACTCACGTCCACTGAGTCAGTGATGCCATCCAGCCATCTCATCCTCTGTCATCCCCTTCTCCTCCTGTCCCCAATCCCTCCCAGCATCAGAGTCTTTTCCAATGAGTCAACTCTTCGCATGAGGTGGCCAAAGTACTGGAGTTTCAGCTTTAGCATCATTCCTTCCAAAGAACACCCAGGGCTGATCTCCTTCAGAATGGACTGGTTGGATCTCCTTGCAGTCCAAGGGACGATCAAGAGTCTTCTCCAACACCACAGTTCAAAACCATCAATTCTTCGGCACTCAGCTTTCTTCAGAGTCCAACTCTCACATCCATACATGACCACTGGAAAAACCATAGCCTTCACTAGACGGACCTTTGTTGGCAAAGTAATGTCTCTGCTTTTGAATATGCTATCTAGGTTGGTCATAACTTTCCTTCCAAGGAGAAAGAGTCTTTTAATTTCATGGCTGCAGTCACCATCTGCAGTGATTTTGGAACACCAAAAAATAAAGTCTGACACTATTTCCACTGTTTCCCCACCTATTTCCCATGAAGTGATGGGACCAGATGCCATGATCTTCGTTTTCTGAATGTTGAGCTTTAAGCCAACTTTTTCACTCTCCACTTTCACTTTCATCAAGAGGCTGTTTAGTTCCTCTTCACTTTCTGCCATAAGGGTGGTGTCATCTGCATATCTGAGGTTATTGATATTTCTCCCAGCAATCTTGATTCCAGCTTGTGCTTCTTCCAGTCCAGCGTTTCTCATGATGTACTCTGCATAGAAGTTAAATAAGCAGGGTAACAATATACAGACTTGACATACTCCTTTTCCTATTTGGAACCAGTCTGTTGTTCCATGTCTAGTTATAACTGTTGCTTCCTGACCTGCATATAGGTTTCTCAAGAGGCAGGTCAGGTGGTCTGGTATTCCCATCTCTTTCAGAATTTTCCACAGTTTATTGTGATCCACACAGTCAAAGGCTTTGGCATAGTCAATAGAGCAGAAATAGATGTTTTTCTGGAACTCTCTTACTTTTTCCATGATCCAGTGGATGTTGGCAATTTGATTTCTGGTTCCTCTGCCTTTTCTAAAACCAGCTTGAACATCTGGAAGTTCATGATTCACATATTGCTGAAGCCTGGCTTGGAGAATTTTGAGCATTACTTTACTAGTGTGTGAGATGAGTGCAATTGTGTGGTAGTTTGAGCATTCTTTGGCATTGCCTTTCTTTGGGATTGGAATGAAAACTGACCTTTTCCAATCCTGTGGCCACTGCTGAGTTACTCAGCAGTAAAAGAGAATGTACTGCTGACGTGCACAACAACACAGGCGAGATATGGAGTGACAGAAATGGCAGTGATGAGGAAGTGCAGGGGGGACAGAGTGTGTGGCATATAGTAAGGACCTGTAGATAACTGGATACATTGTTCTTCCTATATGTAAATGATTTGGGTTGAATGTGAATCAAATGATATAGGCAGCTCATGATACAATTCAGAGTTTGATTTTCTAACGTTTGGAAGGATTTTACCAGGGAAGGCAAAAATCTTAGAGAATTATTGTGATGATTATGTGAGTCCTTAAATGCAAAGTTCTTTGAACAGTGTCTGGAACAGAGTAACCACTATATAAATGTGTGTTATCATCCTTATTGAAAGTGAAAGTGAAGTCGCTCAGGCTGCTCAGTCGTGTCTGACTCTGCGACTCCATGGCCTGTAGCCTACGAGGCTCTTCTGTCCATGGGATTTTCCAGGCAATCGTACTGGAGGGGATTGCCATTTCCTTCTCCAGGGGATCTTCCCGACCCAGGGATCGAACCCAGGTCTCCCACATTGTAGACAGACGCTTTACCGTCTAAGCCACCAGGGAAGTCGTCATCCTTATTTGGACAAATTAAAAAACATGCACTTTAACATGGGTCTTGAATAATTGATAATATTCTGATAGTTTACTAAAGTGAGATGGGAGGGTGAGCATTCCAAGCACCTAGACAGATAGAAAATAGTTCAGGATTTCAACATTTCCTTTGCAGATGATTGAAAATATCTTGCTAAATGTTTTTCAGTGTGTAATTGCACCCACTCTAATACTCTGAGAAGGTAGGTCTTTTAAAAAGACAATTTTTTTTTTTAATTTAAGACGATTTTTTTTAAATTTAAGACAAATTTTTTTTTAATTTAAGACAATTTTTTTTTTAATTTAAGACAATTTTTTTTTTAATTTGTCCATTGACAAATTAAAAAAAATTGTCTTTTTAAAAGACCTACCTTCTCAAGAGTATCAGAGTGAGTGCAATTACACACTGAAAAACATTTAGCAAGATATTTTCAATCATCTGCAAAGGAAATGTTGAAGTCCTGAACTATTTTCTATCTGTCTAGGCGCTTGGAATGCTCACCCTCCCATCTCACTTTAGTAAACTATCAGAATATTATCAATTCTTCTAGACACATGTTAAAGTGCATGTTTCTCAACGAAGCTCATCTCGATTCATCATGATCTCAACATAGTGTCTCCTTTTATGATACTCACTCAATACCTTTCCTGTTTATGACTCCATTTTTATAATATCAATTTACATATTGATTTTCTTTCTCTGGTTGCATGAGACTGTTAATGACAAATAATGTTAATGATAAATAATATTTATGTTAATACATGAACTGTAATGCAAAGGTAAATATGTTTTAATTTTTTTGAAAAAATATCAGAAAAAGTTTTAGATTTTCAAACAGGAAGCTACCCATGAGATCAGATATTAGATTAAAAAAAGAAATAGATGAGCTATGAAAGATAATGAGTGATTTTTGACAAGCAGAATTAGTAACTGTTATATATTTTTTCATACATACAGAACAGTGATTTCAACAGGCCAAATTTTTATGAAGTTCATCTTAGTTAAGTAAGTCATCTAAGCCATAACTGGCAGGTTACACTAGAGAAAGTGACATGAGTTCAATACTGAGAGTATTTCAAAATCTATTTTTATTAAATAGCAATTTGGGCAGAAATACTTTTATTGCAGTAAAAAAATAAACATAATATAAAATTTACTATTTTAACCATTTTAAAATATAAAATACAGTTGTATTTACATTTAGTATATGCACAGTGTTATAAAAGCATTACCTCTGCCTAACTCCAAAATATCTTCATCACCCCAAAAAGAAACCACCTATTAATTCTGCTTTCACTGCTCAGTGCAGTCTCCAGTAGCCACTCATCTACTTTCTGTCTTTATGTGTTGGGCTATGCTGGATATTTCATATAAATGGTATCATATAGAATGTAACTTCTATATCTTACTACTTTGACTTACTACGAAGTTTTGAAGGTTCATCCATGTTGTATCATGTGTCAATACTTTATAGCTGAATAATATTACTTGTACAGGAACGTATGTGCGTCGCAGAGTGTTTATCTGTTCATTAGTTGGTAGATATTTAGATTGTTTCAACCCTCTGGCTATTGCAAATCTTGCTGCTATCGAGGTACAAGTTTTTGTTTGGATATTTGTTTTCAATTCTTTTGATTAGATATCTAGGGTGAATTGCTGGGTCACATGTTAATTCTATGTTTAATGTACTGAGCACAAATCTTTTTTTAAGGATGCATGCTTGTTGTGTAGATATGGTTAGTGAAGTTGAGAAAGAGTGTATGTATACATATATATATATATATATATAGGTAATACTTCATGTACAAATATATATTGATATATATATATATATAGACATACACATGTATGTATCTATACAAATTTATGTTGAATAGTATATACCCAGAAATATCTATGTTAATAATAAAACATTTTCCTAATAATATGTATTAACATTAGTATTAATGATCAATCACTAATTTTCCCATTCTATGCTAAGCAATTAGTATATCAATATAAATAAGGAAAATTCTTATATGGGATTCTTCCTTTAAATAATTTTAAATCTAAATAAATATAGAAAAAAACCCACAGAAACACTAGGGAGAAACATAAGGTGACGGTGATTTATAATGGAAAGGGGTGAAGAATTCTTGTTTTTGGATTTAAAAGTCAAAGTCTGTGTGGCATATCAAGTCTGAAGAGACTTTTTTGAGGGGAGGATTTATATACTTCATTCATTCAATTTCCATGTTTCCAAAACATTCAAAACCTGGGGCAAGGGACAGGTGGAATGCTTCAGAGTCTAGAAGTAAACTATTGCAACTTGTCCTTACTGAGCCTGGATCCAAACAGGCTTCCTGCCCAATCCCCTCTGAAACTGGGAACTGGCCTTTCTACATGCTGGTTTTTAACACCCAGTCACACTTTGGGTAGGTCCCCACCCAGATGGAAGCACAGATGCAGCAGTAGCTGAAAGATTATTCTGAGACTGATAAGCCAGATTTCCTTGAGATTCAGGAAAGCTCATTCAATGCTTTTCCAACTCACTGCAACTTTGGGTCTGTACTACTGTTCCCTATGAATTTGGGAGAGAATGTTAGAACAGATTATGTGGTTCAGATCATTTTACAGGCTGGTGGAGTTGAAACCCATAGCAGATGGATTTCAAATAAGCCTTCCATTTCAAACTTGTTTCCATGTCTTCCATCCAGAGAGTACATATTAGCGCTTTTGGTGCAATCACTGAAAAAGGTACTTACAAGGGTATAATCAGCTGCAAAATATCTTGGTAGAGTTTACATGACTGGATGCTTAGGAACTAGCAAAAATCTCTATTGAAAGAGCCATTGTGTGACTACTTAAACATTTTGGTTTTACTGTCTTCTTCCCTTCAGTTGTTTTATAACTATCCAGTAACAATGAAGAGCTAGGTAAAAGTGGTGGCAAAGAACTTTGAAGAGGTAGTCAGCATCCAAAGCTTGATTTAGGAGTACAACCTCTGACATGAGTATATAATAAATAGGCAGTATCTATAAGCATTTTATGTATAGATAATCATCATAGCTATTATTTATCCATATTTTTCTTTTGTTTGGTAGGATGAAGTCTCCTTAAGGAAGACCTGTGTTGTATTCACTTTTTTTAAATCCCAAGCACTAACAGAAGTCCAACCTACTAGTGACGGAAAAATGATTAATTGAAAATGAATAAATTATGATACAATTTCTAAGTTTCTTAATGGTTCCCAGTGATGACTTTCAGTCCATCTATCTAGATTCATCTTTTCATTTTCAGACAACACATTGTTTATAATGGGTTCATTCATACATCAAAGGAATGGTCTGATTACCTTTTATTGTATCATGGTTTTTCCTGTTTTGATTTTGAGGCTCTGGGTGTTGAGGAGTTTTTTGTCTGTTTTTTTTTCCTAATAAATGTTGCCTAATTTAAAAATGCATTATTCAGGGTTGCTTTTCCTTTGAACAAAATGAATAACACATGGAATGACCTTCAAATTTTACAAATAAGGCATGCTTCAAATGATACTTAATTCTTTACAATTTGCCATATCTAATTCAATGTTCTTTTTTCTTTGCCCTTATGAAACCACCTTAACATTAATGATGATGTTTTCTTTCAACTACTAACCATATAAATTCATAAATACCATACCTGAACTCTGAGCAAATATTTGTCTAAATAATTATGTACATGTGTACCATTTTTTGCAAGAGGATAAAATGGAAGAATAAAAGCAGATTCATAATTTTTCTTAATTAATATCTTGGAAAAATTAATGTGTACTTGTACACTCTTAGTTTTTTCTTTTGATATCTTTTAGATGAAGCTTGACTCAAAATAGCTAATTCTGCTATAAAATGTCTCAAACTCAAAAACTTTCATCAAAACAGTGATAAAATTGCTGAATAAACTCAGTGTAACCAGGAAGAAAACACAGACACATGAGCACAAACACAAATTAAATAGTTATATAAACCATAGTTTAAGCCAGCAGAGAATTTAAAAATAGAAGCAAAAAGCAGTTCTCTTTAAATTGCTGATCTCTTCATACGTCTAGTTGCTGTTTAGTTGTTTTGCTCAGTAAGGAGGATCATTCTGACAGCTACAACTTGTTAGTGTTTCTTTATAAGATATGAGTAGAAATATTATAAGACATTCTTAAGATCTGTTTGATGTTTTTAGGCTATTATTTATACAATACTGAAAGAATGGGGACACAGTAAAATAGTCACATGTTCTTTACCAAAATTGGGCATCCTCAATTACCTCCACAGTAGCATCAAAACTATTTCTTATTTGGCTTTGTTTAGACAGGCAAAATCAATTCATTCACTTCCCAAGAAGTACCTAAAAATAGGACTGGGAAATAGAGGGCAAGAGAGATCAAGTGGTAATATTTATTGAGCAAAGGGATTATAGTTTAATAAGATGGTTATGAATTACATAATAAATAAGTTGGTGCTATAGCTGTATTATATGATATGTAAATATTATAAACATGTATAACATTTGTGTTAGTTCCATAATATATAAATGTATCCTAACTGACATTGTGTGTGTACCTGTATGTATGGTTAGTAACAGGTGTTCTATTAAATGCAGGTCCTAAATAACATTCTAAGACAAACATTCTACTTACTATCTGAGTTCTGTCCTAGAGCTATAGTTTTCAAAGCTTTCTGCTTAAAGGAAAAACTGTGATATACATCTCCAACTAATGCCAGTTAATCAGTAAGGTAGAGGACAGGGTTTATAAAGCTCCCTGTTCTCATCTAGGACAATTTTCAATTATCTATGCCCTCTTTATCATTTTTAGTTTTGCCATTAGAGCTATGAATCAGTATAAACGAAGTTGTCTTTAAAATCTGGCTACAATTCTGATCCCCTTCTTTATTCACAGCCCCTAAAGATATTTATCCAGTCAATATTTGTTGAGTGCTTACTGTTTGGTCCAGGTACTGAGGTGTAACTGTAAATGTGACGAACACAGTCCTGCCCTCATGGACTTAATAAACTAAAGGCAGACTAGGAAATAGCTAAATAAAATGCAAAATATAAATGGCAGCATTTATAAATGTGGAAAAATAGGTATTTGTTTTACTTTGGCCGGTTTGCATACATGCAGCCTTCTGGATTGAAGATACGCAGTATGTGGTAGAATTCATACCAATCCAGGCACAATTTTTTCTGGGAATCTGCTCACAGATAGCAAATAAATATGTGGCTAAGATTTTCTAGTCTTATTTACTTTTCAGGTAGAGGTGAAATATTGCAAAAGCTGTGTATTATGGAAACCAAGTTTTAAACTATCCCAAAGTGTTAAACTTGATCAGATGCTCTGAAAACAGAGTATGACACTTGAAAGTCAATTGAAAAGCTGTGAACCTATTGTCATTTTCAATTTGAATGCTAGTTTGTGGATTGAAATTAGTGTGAAAAAAAAAAAAACAAATACCCAGTGATTAAAGCTCAGAGCAGTAATGCTGTTGCTAAAACACTACTCCAGAGGGGAGGGCTCTGAAAATCTTATACAAATGCATGAAAAAATAGATGTATTTTCGAAAAGCAGAAAATGTGGTGAAACATGTATTTTTCTTTTCACAATGTATGCTCTCTTAAACGCTCTTTAGCTGTATGATTATTGTATCAGAACTCAAAGTGGAAAAACACACTGAGTAGAAAAGGGAACCTGCATTAAAGAGCTTGAAAGGCTAGAGGATAGTAGTTTCCTTCCAGTGCAGTCAATCACAGAAAGACATGGGTTGTTTCAGTGTATAAAAAATTAAATTGTGTGTGTTTGGGGCTGGGGTCATAGAAGCGAGGAAGGATAGTGATTCTAAGCCCTTAAAAACTTTCCCCCTTTTCCTGTAAGATTCTCAATTTGAATGTGTCTGTTTAACTATTTCTAAAAGGGAAATTGTGTTGCTCCTAGTCAGGGAAGGTAATGTCAGGATTTGCTGATCTGGTAATAAGGAACAAGAATACTGGTTAGACATGCACTATTTCTGTTACTGGCTTCTAAGACATATCAGGATAATTGCTTTTTGTGTTTCAGTAATAGTCTAAGTATACCATTTCACTTGCTGCATCATTTTATAATTACCTATTTCTGTCTCCCTGCTTGAGGACAGGGACTACTATTTGTCTCCAAATTCCCAGCACCTTCTCAGTGCTGGGCAGAAGGCTGACAAAAAAAAAAAACAGTGTTTAATTTAACAAATGACTATGCTAACTGGCAGTTCAGCTTCTCTAATAAGTCATCAGTTACAGCATTTTTTTCTCTAAACACATCCTAAAGTATTCTATACTAAATAGAATTTACAAGTTAAAGGACAAAAAATTAATCTTAATAATTTGCCTAACAAGTCTTTGGATGGTATGCACCTAGTGGAATCAGAAATCTTCATACTTCTTTTGCAAATCTATAAACACTTTAAAATTTTCAAATTATAATATAAAATATGAAAATGATCTGTTGGAGATTATCAAATCCACTGAGCTGGACAGAGTAATATGTCAGCACCTTTGCTCACATCTACAGCCTGGAGCTTTGTGAAGGTAAGCAGCACCTTCATCATTCTGGCATTCTATTTTAGTCTAAGTCTACATCAGAAGCCTGCCAGGGCTCAGTGCTGATAACAAAGCACTATCGCTTTTCAAAGTGACAGAGCACAGTGACATATCAACACTAGGACTTAAATGAAAAGCCCCTTCTAATTTAACTGGGGATCTGCTGAAGCTGTATTCAGCCCAGTACTCTTGTTTTCAATTAAAACTTTCTTGTAACAAGAGAAAAGTTTGGCGTTTCCTTTCCTTTTTTTGAAGCAGTTATGGAATTAAGTAGAAAGGACAGTATAGAACAGAGATGACCCAGTAACTGCTAAGTACCTATCAGCCTTTTTTTATCTACTAATTGCAGTTCCTATGGTTCAAGGAAAGTTTTGAACTTTCATGCTGCTGAAAGGATCCTTTCTTTCAATATCCTGTTCTTCGAGGATTTTTTTTTGTTGTTGTTACAATGCATAAAGCAGAAAGGGTATACATACACACACACACACACACACACACACACACAGAAGTCGCTCAGTCATGTCTGACTCTTTGCGACCCCATGGATTGTAGCTCACCAGGCTCCTTGGTCCATGGGATTTTCCAGGCATGAATACTGGAGTGGGTTGCCGTTTCCTTCTCCAAGAAAGGGTACATCAGGTATCAATTACTGAGCACCTGCTGCATGCCAGGCAGTCTCATTATGGGGATGGGGGGCTCTTACCTGTGCTAGTTCATGAAATTTCTACTGAGGTATATGATGTTTCATTATTTGTTAATACCAAAAAAGGAACACATGAGTAAAGAAACTAACATCTCCGTGGTCACACGGTAGTAAACAGTAGAGGTGGAATTTGAGCATATATCCCTGTCCTGCAAGTCTTGCATATTAGTTACAACATTGCTAAGGTATAAAAGTGAAGAATTATGGGTAATATCAACACTGTCTTGATTAGTTTTTATTTAATATTACTTCCAGTTTGCACTTTTCTTAGATGAAGTTTCTTAGAACATATTTAGCCAATAGTTTTTTATCCTTAAACTGATTCAGAGTACCTCAACAAACTGTAAATTTCTAACATGAATTCATACCACATCTTAAAATCTGTTTCTGAAAACTGCATTGGTGTCTGTTCTTACTTTATTTATTTTTTTGAAATATAATGTGGAAATTTATTATAAAATGAACTAAAGTTATACAAGTTGTTTTGGAGGGATTTGTTCTTACTTTAAAGGCATAGTCTGACAGAATTGCCACTACTTACTGTAGAAATGTAGTTAAGGGTATGTGGTAAGGACACAGGTAAGACCTATATCCTCTTTATAAAGCCCTATAACATATCTCTCAAGCCTCAGTGCTAAAAAAAATAAATAAATAAAAGCTTTGCTTTTCTTAAATAGCTGATATTTTAAAACTATATATCTCATGGACACTGTAAAACCTTTTTACTATTTCTGCTTCATCTAGTAATAATCCCAAGGCCAAGTTCATTAACCATGTTTACAATATTTTAGGTTAACATATACATTATATATATGCATACATTATACATATATTACATGTGTGTGTATATATATATATGTATGATTTTATTTCTCTATGCCTTCACATTTACTCTATGCTCTTATATATATCATGTATATTTTTATAATTGCCTCTATTACTTTTGAGAATGAGATGAGTTCGCAATAAATAACTAAACAGAAGTTGGACTAGAGTCAGACAGAGGGTGTAGATCAGGCTTCTTGATGCATTTTTTAATACCATTAGATCATAACCAGAGCATCCTTCAGAGCATTTCCTCACATTTGTTTGTTGCGTTTCAAATCACTAAACCACAACACTGGGTTTTCAGACTGCTATCAGTGAAAGAATAGACTACCCTACTTCACAGTATAAAACCCCTTACTGCTGCTGATAAAGAATAATTTTAGTCACACACATGGGTACAGCACCAGTTAGAATTTTGGAAGGAACATTCCCCTTTAGGGATAAAACAAGTTTCTGGCAATTTGTCTCTGAGACAACCATTAGGTACAAAGTGTATTTTTGTATATATATTTATTTAGTATAGTTTATGCTCCCCTATTGATGCTTAGAACATTTTCCTGCAAAAAAATGTTCTAGTGAATTGGCTCCACATCAAATCTCTATCTTCTCTAAAATGGCATGAGTCAGTCTGCCATCACTTGATTGATCAAAGCTTGGACCAAAGGGCAGCCATATGGCATGAAACTCAATGATGCTATGCTGCAAACTAGAAAATCTGGAATCAGCAGATGCCAAGAAGTGGAATGCATAGTGATGTATGAATTAATGCAGGCAGACAGGAATAAAAATATTGATGCACTTCTAAATTGATATTGATTCATGTGTATCGATGAGTAGTTACAGAATCATTTTCATTTCCCAAACAAATGCTCTAAAGAAAGATTTTAAAAGATTTTGTTTTTAAAAGTCAACTTCAATTGAATATATATGTAAATGCATAATCTTGAGGGTTTTTTTCCTCTTTAGAAACATTGTAACCAGACTGGCATCACAGATGCCATAAGAGTAAGTCATTCAATCACTCAGCAAATATTTACTGAGTGCTTTCTTGTGACAAGTGATGTTCTAGATTCAGATAATATCGAATCAAGGAAGACAATTACTTTCATGGAGGTTAGGTTCAAGAGTGAGGAGAAAGAATGTGAAACAAATTAATGTGCAAGATAATTTTAAGTACTCTCAATAAAAGAAAATAGGGTGATGTGATAAAATAATAGGGAGGAGAGAGGATGAGTTTACTTGAGCCAGAGTGCTTACAGTTGAGACCTGAATGGAAAAGAGTCTGTTATGAAAGATATGGGAATTAAATGCCCCCTGCATAATCAGGGGTTGCACTTGAAACCAGCTAGTGCAAAAAAGTTCTTACAGAAAAATAAGCTTAGACTATCTGAAGACAGAAATAAAGCTTCTGTGGCTTGAACAGAGTGAGTGCAAAGTGGGAGGTGGTAGCAGGAGAGAAGAAAGTCATCTTGACAAGATGGAAGGCTTCTGTTGCATATTACTTTTGTCTCTTTTACAGACAAAACTTATGAGGGCCATCTGTTTCTAATAAGTCATGAGCTGATCTTTGGAATCCCTCTAGATCTAAAATATTATGTTGAAGTATTTCTAGTTAGAGTTCTAGCTATTCTTTGGTAATTCATTCACATAACCATCTCTGGCATTTAGAAATGGTTAGAAACACATGGAAACACTGTTCATAACTAAAAGGGTTAAGCATCCATCTGTGTCAGTAATGCACTGAAATTTTAAAGCACTAGATAAAAATGTATTTGTAAAATCAGTTGTCCCAAAGTGCTCATTCCATTTACTGGGAGTGTTGTCCATTTTTGGAAACTGTATTAAACTATTTTAGGGTGTTAGGATGCTACTTAGTAAATTGCTGCTTTGCTTCAGTGAGCTAAACTTTAAGCATATATAGACTATATAAAACCAATCCACATTTAACAATCTACTTTTAAAAATCAATGATTTTCAGCCTTTTCCCAATGTCATGCCATTGTCATATACATCCCCTCTAGTAATATTCCTTAGGGTGGAATGGGAATTACTCCCATGATGACATTTGGGTAATTTTCTCTCCTTTTTTTGGGATGAGATTCCTCTCAAAGGAATTGGTTACCTTTCATTTACCTTCCCCAAGATCATGACTTTAAGCTATTAATTAAAATAAATAAAATTCGATCAGTTTAAAAAGCATCTTTTGTTTTTCTATCACTGAACATATAACTTTGTTTTTATACCATTTTCACTGAAAATTCTTGAAGAAAGGGGAATATCAGACCACCTTACCTGCCTCCTGAGAAATCTGTATGCAGGTCAAGAAGCAACAGTTAGAACTGGATATGGAACAACAGACTGGTTCCTAATTGGGAAAGGCTGTATATTGTCACCCTGTTTATTTAACTTATATGAAGAGTATATCATGCAAAATGCCAGGTTGGATGAAGCACAAGCTGGAATAAAGATTGCCAGGAGAAATATCAATAGCCTCAGATACCAGGACGACATCACCCTTATGGCAGAAACTGATGAGGAACTAAAGAGCCTCTTGATGAAAGTAAAAGAGGAGACTGAAAAATCTGACTTAAAACTCAACATTCAAAAAACGAAGATCATGGCATCCAGTCCTATCACTTCATAGCAAATAGATGGGGAAACAATGGAAACAGTGAGAGACTTTATTTTCTTGGGCTCCAAAATCACTGCGGATGGTAACTGCAGCCATGAAATTAAAAGACGCTTACTCCTTGGAAGGAAAGTTATGACCAACTTAGATAGCATATTGAAAAGCAGAGACATTACTTTGCCAACAAAGGTCCATCTAGTCAAAGCTATGGTTTTTCCAGTAGTCATGTATGGATGTGAGAGTTGGACTATAAAGAAAGCTGACTGCCGAAGAATTGATGTTTTTGAAATGTGGTGCTGGAGAAGATTCTTGAGAGTCCCTTGGACTGCAAGGAGATCAAAGAGTCAATCCTAAAGGAAATTAGTCCTGAATATTCATTGGAAGGACTGATGCTGAAGCTGAAACTCCAAAACTTCAGCCACCTGATGTGAAGAACTGACTCATTGGAAAAGACCCTGATTCTGGGAAAGATGGAAGGCAGGAGGAGAAGGGGATGACAAAGGATAAGATGGTTGGATGGCATCACTGACTTGATGGATATGAGTTTGAGCAAGCTCCGGGAATTGGTGATAGACAGGGAAGTGTGCTGCAGTCCATGGGTTGCAAAGAGTCAGACATGACTGAGCAACTGAACTGAACTGGAGTGAGTATCTCCCAGGGTTTTGCAACATGCAGGTGTAACGTGATCACATGAGAAATGTGTTATTTATACACACATTTATTGAATATATGTTTGACATGTACATGAGTGTCAGGCACATTCCTTAGTGCTGGGGATACAACTGCAAGGTAAAGATATATATAATTTCTACTTTGTGAAGCTCATGGCCTAGGATGTATATGTATGTGGAGCTATGGGGGATGGGTTACAGACAGGTTAATAGTCAAGTGCAATATGCAGTGATAATGTCTATGGTGGGAAAAGGACTAAGTAAAGTACAAGCACCAAGGAAGGGTACCTAAACACATGTTTAAACAACAAGAGGACATTTAGAACGAGGGACAGCCAGATAGATCTAAGGAAAAAGTAGCAATAAGGCAGACAAAGTGGTAATTGCAAGATTTCCAGGTAGAGTATTAAAAAAAAAATAAAAATAAAAAGCTTGGTGGTAAGAAAATAAGTTCTATTAGCTTATTTATATATACTAGGTTATATTACCGGAGAAGGCAATGGCACCCCACTCCAGTACTCTTGCCTGGAAAATCCCATGGGCAGAGGAGCCTGGAAGGCTGCAGTCCATGGGGTCGCGAAGAGTTGGACACAACTGAGCGACTTCACTTTCACTTTTCACTTTCATGCATTGGAGAAGGAAATGGCAATCCACTCCAGTGTTCTTGCCTGGAGAATCCCAGGGACGGGGGAGCCTGGTGGGCTGCTGTCTATGGGGCCGCACAGAGTTGGACACGACTGAAGCGACTTAGCAGCAGCAGCAGCAGGTTATATTACCTGAATTTACACGCCTGGTGAAAGGAAGTTGAGATAAAACATCCTCTACTGACTTGTTTTTTCTGTGACATCAGAAGATAAGATTATTCACTTAGCTTAAGGGAGAAAGTTATGGGGTCCTAAAATATTGAAGATAGGGAGAAAGTGTGAAATGCAAGTAGTGGGCAATGGTTCCACTTAGAGTTTGGATGTAAAACATTGCAGAAAATTTCACTTCCATCTTAGTCACAAAAACAAACAGATAATCTACAAAATCATAACTAGCTTTCACTTTGTTTTCTAACTCCTCAGACAGTTGAGGTATGGGGGAAGAAAAAACTAAATAGATTAAATAATAAAATAAACATATCTTTCTAGGAGAGAAAAAGTCTACAGTTCCTTTCATTTCTTGCTGAGTGGCAGGGGAATCTACTTGTCATAGATCTTCAGAAATAAAGTAAATATTGCTTTATAAATCCATGGGATGGGGGAGGTGGGAAGGAGGTTTAAGAGGGAGGGGATTTGTGTATACTTATAGGCTATTCACTCTCTTGTACAGCAGAAACTAAAACAACATTGTAAAGCACTTATATTCCAGTAATAAAAAAAAAAAAAACCCTGCTTGGCTATCCAATATGACTTGCTTTGGTCAAAGCAAAGTTGTAAGTGTTATCCATGCAGCCTTGAAAAGTGCCTGCATATCAGGGTTTATCCTTTTGGAACACTCCCTCTTGAAGCCTAGCTGCTGTGATATAAAAAAGTTCAGTTTTAATGCAAAAAAAGAGGTCACACAGAGCAGGCCAGTAAGATCTAACACCTTGTGAATAAGGAGGCTGTGTGGAAAAAAACTGAGGCACCATCTGATAGTTTGTATCAGGGTGCCAGAAATAAGAGAGAGATCATCTCAGAATTTTCATTCTGCCCAACTACCAGCTGAATTCAGTGATATAAACCATCATATGGAGGAAAACTGCCTCATCAACCGGAATCATAATGAATACTAATGTTGAAGCCATCATTTTGAGATTGTTACACAGCAACAGATAACTGGTAACACTTGTTACACTGTTAACAAACTTAATTCCCACATGTGGCAGGCATGATGAATGAGAATGACAGGGAGATGTTGTTACAGAACAAGTCTGAATCCAGCCAGTACTTTTCCCCAGTTGCAGAGAAGTGGGGGGCTGATTAGGATAGAAGAGAGGAGGGAGCTTCCTCTAGGCATGTGGCATATTTTCCAACGTCAGTGTCTGCTGAGGAATGACAGCAGGACAGGGATGCTGAAATAACAGCTATGATTTTTTTTTTTTGTATTTTGAATTTGAACTGACTGGCTAGCTAAGGTTGGGTGAGGCAGAAAATGAACCCTTGAAAGAAGAAACATTTAAAATCAAGGCTTAAGTTTCTATTGAAAACAAAACAAAACAGAGTAATAGAGCAAAGTATGGCAAAAAAGAGATGATAGCAGAGGTCAACAAAATTGAAAAAGAACAAAAGTAGATAAAATTGACAAATGCATAAGTTGTTTCTTTTAAAAGAGCAATAAATTTGACAAAGTCTGAGTTATTATAATCAAGAAAAAGCAGATATTGAAACAGCACAAATGAGAAAGAAACAAATACAATTTGATAGTATTGGAAATGAGAAAGCAGAGATCACAACAAATCTTTCAGTTCATTTCAGTCACTCAGTCATGTCCAACTCTTGTGACCCCATGGACTGCAGCACAATAGGCTTCCCTGTCCATCACTAATGCCCAAAGTTTGCCCAAACCGATGTCCATTGAGTTAGTGATGCCAACCAACCATCTCATCCTCTGTCATCCCCTCTCCTCCTGCCTTCAATCTTTCCCAGCATCAGATCTTATCCAATGAGTCAGTTCTTCAGATCAGGTGGCCAAAGTATTGGAGTTTCAGCTTTAGCATCAGTCCTTCCAATGAAGAATCAGGACTGATTTCCTTTAGGACTGACTCTTTGATCTCCTTGCAGTCCAAGGGACTCTCAAGAGTCTTCTCCAATACCACATTTCAAAAGAATCAATTATTTGGCACTCAGCTTTCTTTATAGTCCCAACTCTCAAATCCATACATGACTACTGGAAAAACCAAGCTTTGCCTAGATGGACCTTTGTCAGCAAAGTAATGTCTCTGCTTTTTAATATGCTGTCTTGGTTGGTCATAGCTTTTCTTCCAAGGAGCAAGCATCTTTTAATTTCATGGTTGAAGTTACCATCTGCAGTGATTTTGGAGGCAGCAAAAATAGTCGCTCACTGTTTCCATTGTTTCCCCAGCTATTTGCTATGAAGTGATGGGACCAGATGCCATGATCTGAGTTTTCTGAATGTTGAGTTTTAAGCCAACTTTTTCACTCTCCTCTTTCACTTTCATCAAGAGGTTCTTTAGTTCTTCCTCACTTTCTGCCATAACGGTGGTGTCATCTGCATATGTGAGGTTATTGATATTTCTTCCGGCAATCTTGATTTTAGCTTGTGCTTCGTCCAGCCCAGCATTTCACATGACATACACTGCATATAAGTTAAATAAGCAGGATGACAATATTCAACCTTGATGTACTCATTTCCCTATTTGGAACCAGTCTGTTCCATGTCCAGTTCTAACTTTGCTTCTTGACCTGCATACAGATTTCTCAGGAGACAGGTCAGGTAGTCTTGTATATCCATCTCTAGAAGAATTTTACATTTTGTTGTGATCCACACAGTCAAAGGCTTTGGCATTGTCAATAAAGCAGAAGTAGATGTTTTTCTGGAACTCTCTTGCTTTTTCGATGATCCAATGGATGTTGGCAATTTGATCTCTGGTTCTTCTGCCTTTTCTAAATCCAGCTTGAACATATGGAAGTTCACGTACAGTTGAAGCCTGGCCTGGAGAATTTTGAGCATTACTTTGCTACCATATGAAATGAATGCAATTGTGTGGTCGTTTGAACATTCTTTGGCATTGCCTTTCTTTGAGATTGGAATGAAAACTGACCTTTTCAAGTCCTGTGGCCCCTGCTGAGTTTTCCAAATTTGTTGACATATTCAGTGCAGCACTTTTGCAACATCATCTTTTAGGATTTGAAATAGCTTAACAAATTTTACACACATTAAAAGAATGAGAGAATATCATGAACAACTTTATACCAAAATCCAGGATAACTCAGATAAAATGAATAGATTCATTTGAAAACATAATAGACTCCTATTCATTTCAAGTCAAAAATTAATTGAAGGTAGATCACAAACCTAAATATAATGTTAGAACTATGGGAGAATATCTTCAAAGCTTGGATTAGTCAAATACCTCTCATGAATGACAAAAATATTTTTACCATGAACATAAAAGCACTAACCATAAAAGAAACTATTATATGGAAATTAATAAACATTAAAAATGACTACTCATCGAAAATACCAAGAAAGTGAATAAACCAGTCAAGCTACAGAATAGGAAGAAATACTATCAGTACTTATATCTGAAAAAGAGCATATATACAGAACATATAAATATCAGATCAACAATACAAAAATAAATAAGCAATTAAATGTGGGCAAAAACTTGAATAGAAACTTCACAGAAGATACTTGAATGCTTACCAGTCATATAAGAAGGAAGTCAACATTATCAGACATTAGAAAGATAACAGTTAAGCCATAATAAGATATTTCAATTTATTAGAAAGCCCCAAATCAACAATGCCAACAATTCCAAATGTTAGCAAGAATGTAGAACAACTGGAAAGTTTATAAAATGCTAAGAGTTACACTGCTGCTGCTGCTAAGTCGCTTCAGTCATGCCCGACTCTGTGTGACCCCATAGACGGCAGCCCACCAGGCTCCACCATCCCCGGGGTTCTCCAGGCAAGAACACTGGAGTGGGTTGCCATTTCCTTCTCCAAGAGTTACACTGGTAGACATATAAAATTATGCTATTTTGGAGAACTGCTAGGTACTTTGCTACAAAGAAATAGAAACTTACACTAAAATCCAACTACACTAATAGGTATTTATCCCAAATATGTGAAAACGTACATCTGCAAGAAACTTCTATCAAAGTTCTCACAGCAACTGAAAACAATTCAATTATCTATCTACAGGAAAGTGAATACATAAATAGTGATGTATTCAAAGAGTGAATTACTACCCAGCAATTCAAACTCCAGTACTTTAGCCACCTCATGCAAAGAGTTAACTCATTGGAAAAGACCTTGATGCTGGGAGGGGTTGGGGACAGGAGGAGAAGGGGACGACAGAGGATGAGATGGCTGGATGGCATCACTGACTCGATGGACGTGAGTCTGAGTGAACTCTGGGAGTTGATGATGGACAGGGAGGCCTGGCGTGCTGTGATTAATGGGGTCGCAAAGAGTCGGACACGACTGAGCGACTGAACTGAACTTAACTGAATTAAAAATATAGAACTACTGATAAAAAACGACAAAACAAAGAATATCAAAAACATTCATTTGAGCCAAAGAGACCATATACAAAATAACGCATATTTTGAGATTCTATTTACAGAAATTTCTGGACTAGGCAAAAGTAATTATGGAAATAGAAATTAGAAAAATTGCCAATGGTAGGTAACTGGAATTGTGCAGGCAGTTTTCTAGAGGGATGCAGATATTTAATATCTTGCCTCAGGTGGTAATTCCAAGGTAGATATAATTATCAAATTCATTGGACTTAGTATCATAATGTCATGCCATAATGTCAAATCAATAAAATAACTCTATATATGACTTATTTTAATTAAGAAACAAACAAAAAAAGAATGAGCCAGAGAAGGAATTAAATTTGATTTTGGCTTTCTTTATAATCCAGTCCCTGCTCTAGTGTTGTATAGTTGTTTTTTCTAAAGGGTTTATTATGTTAAAACTTAAAACTAGTTGCTATAGTGGAATCAGAAGAATATATGCTTTTACTATTAAAAAATATGTGTTTGTTAAATGCATATTGTTAGAGGCAGCCATTTTTCAGAGCTCTTAACAAAATTTACTTTGAGTCCACATTTTATCAGGCAACTGTCAGATTAGAACTTCTACCTTCAATTTTGTAAGCTATTCCAAATTTCAAAAAACCCTGGATTTAATCTGTTCTCTTGTAGGAAATGCATCTAAGCTACTGCCCATATCTCTGTGATATACTTCAAAATAACCTTGGTTTGAATTAAGCTTCGGAAAAATGGTGAGCATTTAGAAAGCCTATTTAATACCAAAGTAACACAAAACTGTTTCTTTTAAGACAGTACTTCATTTTATTCAGTTAAATCTTTAGCTTTTACCTTTAATATTTTTATCATAAGGATCAAATATAAAAGAAGCAAGTATTATTTACAATATTAATTTTAATTGATTATATTAAATTTTTATTTTTATGCTCTCTTCTCTGAAAATATTGTTAATAGATGTTGTCAAATGATTATATGGCTTAAATATTTTAAATTAGATCATTTCAATTTGCTACCTACATATGACACACACGCATTTTTAAATTTTATTTAGGCTTGCAAATTCAGTTAAGAACTAGCTCTTTCAAAATACTTTCTCATTATGGGCTATATACTTAATCCAATGATGCTTAAAATGTTTTGAACACTTACATTGAAATTGCCTTAAGACCAATTTTGAAGCAAAGATAACATCAGTCATCTAACTTTATAATAATTTAATTTAATCAAGACTATTATTTTAATATCTAAAGGCACTCTTTGCATTCACACAAATTAGATTCATATGGGTTTTTTCTTTAAATACAAATAAAATTTACCTTGGATTGTACACTTTAAAAAATTACTTTTTTAGAGGCAAGATGACTAGGACAAAAGTTTATTAATAATTTTACTTCATATATTTTTATTTATCACTTGCCTTATAGTTTAATTACAATAGTAAGTTATAAAGTAGGAATTCAGAAGTTACCTCACCATTCACATTTCTAGTTAGGGTAGGTTTTTTACTAACTCCAAATAAGTTTCAGCTAACCCAAATCCCATGTTATTTAAGTCAAAACTAAATCTCAGCTCTCTCATTTGTTGCAGATTCTCATGTATTTCTGTTTTAGTTTTCTATCTTCATTCAGGTTTTACATTTTTCTATTTAATGTCCTTTTATAATTTTTACCTTAGATGATTTTTTCTTTTCTTCATTTAATTTCAATTTTGTTCCTCTTTTTTAATGTATCCAATATTAACTTTTAGTATTATCTATTTAGCACTTTGGTATTCCCCATTACCGATTATTTTATATACATAATTGCCTCCTTTATATGTAAAATGCTAGCAGGACCATCCTTATTTGAAAGTGCTCCTCTTTATCCTACTGTACCCTGCATTTACAACAATAATAATTGCTACTACTTCTGCTTATTGACTACACTATAGCCTTTTACTCTGTAGATCACAACAAACTGTGGAAAATTCTTAAAAGAGATGGGAGTACCAGACCACCTAAACTGTCTCTTGAGAAATTTGTATGCAGTCAATAATTAGACCCGGACATGGAACAATGGACTGGGTCAAAATCGAGGAAGGAGTACAAGGCTCTATATTGTTACCCTGCTTATTTAACTTATATGCAGAATACATCATGTGAAATGCCAGGCTAGATGAATCACAAGCTGGAATCAATGTTTCCTGGAATTGCCAGGACAAATATCAACAATCTCAGATATGTAGATGATGCCACTCTAATTAGACAGAAAGTGAAGAGGAATGAAAGAGCCTCCTTATGAGGGTGACAAGGAGAATGAAAAAGCTGGCTTAAAACTCAACATTCAGAAAAAAAGAAAATCATGACAACTGGTACCATTACTTCATGGCAAACAGAAAGGGGAAAAGTGGAAGCAGTGACAGATTTTATTTTCTTGGGCTCCAAAATCACTGTGGATGGTGACTGTAGCCATGAAATTAAAGATGTTTGCTCCTTGGAAGGAAAGCTATGACCAACCTAGACAGCTTAAACATCAGAGACATCACTTTGCTGAAAAAGGTCTGTATAGTCAAAGCTATGGTTTTTCCAGTAGTCATGCATGGATGTGAGAGTTGAACCATAAAGAAGGCTGAGAACTAAAGAATTGATCCTTTTGAATTATGGTGCTGGAGAAGACTCCTGAGAGTCCCTTGGACTGCAAGGAGATCAAACCAGTTAGTACTAAAGAAGATCAGTCCTGAATATTCATTGGAAGGATTAGTGCTGAAGCCAAAGGTCCAAACTTTGGCAACCTGATGTGAAGAGTTGACTCATTGGAAAAGACCTTGATGCTAGAAAAGATCAACAGAAAAAGGAGAAGAGGGCAACAGAGGATGGCATGATTAGATAGCATTACTGACTCAGTGGGAATGAATATGAGCAAACTCCAGAAAATACTGGAAGATAGAGAGCCTGGCAAACTGCAGTCCACAGGGTCGCAAAAAGTTGGGCATGATTTAGTGATTAAACAAAGACAACCAAGTTTTAATTGGCCTTGAGACTTAATGAACTTGAAATCTCAGAAAACTCATCTTTAAAATGTGAATATAATAGAGCCTACTTTAGACTGTTTTGATAATTAAATATGTAAAATGATTGGTTCAGTAACTGTCACTTACCTAGCAAGGGCTCCATAATAATTGTCTTTACAACCTCAGAATGGCATGCCTTGGGGTGTTCAAGAGACAAAGATATTTATCTGTGTTTTAGCATATTTAATGTTAGTCAAAAAAACTCATACTGAGTTTTCTATTTTGTTTAATGAGTGGTATTAAATATCTACATTACTTTTCAATTCCAATGAGGATTCCCAGAACAATTCAAAGAAAACACCCACCTTTATTCTAATCATCTGCATTTTATCTTTGCGTGTGTGTGTTTCTGTGTGTTTGAACATTTCTTTAAACATGACATCAAGAGCTAAGCCTGGTAAAGCTATCTTCCGGCTCAGATAAAGTATTTAAACATTCATGGGCCAGTTAAAATTTCCAATTTGATGTTTTAAAACACTACAGTTGATAAATATGTCTTATTTCCAGTAAACTCACAAAGAATTCCATTTATTTACCTAGCTTATTTGAAAAATGAGTAATCCTTGAAGTGAAAGAAAAATGGCTATGGAAATGAATTATGCACAGAGCTTGAGAACAGAAAGCAGAGAGTAATTATGAAGGAGTTATAAGCAGAATGGACATCTTTTTAGATCACACAATGCTGAGAAAGTGGAATTCTAATCATCCAGAATGCAGGCCCCTTTGTGAACATTATAGCATTTTCCAGAGATTTCACAAAGGGTAGAACCTCAATGCTCTAGAGTAAGGGCTACTCTAAACACACTCTAATAAATTCTAAACTCCATGCTCACATAATCATGCTGAACAATCAAAAAATTAACTGACAGAATTAAAGTCTTTAAAAGAAGGTAACATAATCCATTTTCCTCTAAATTTTATCATTGTTCTGCAATAGCAAACACATAAGCAAAAACTGTTAGACTTATTAAGAAACAGAAAAATACATCCTGTATCCAGAAGGAAAAACAAACAAAAAAACACTGTCAATAGAAATACACATGATGCTTTTATTTCCAATATTCTGGGAGGTGGGTCATAGAGGATCCTGCTGTGATGTATGTCGGAGAGTGTTTTGACTATGTTCTCCTCTAGGAGTTTTATAGTTTCTGGTCTTACATTTATATCTTTAATCCATTTTGAGTTTATTTTGATGTATGGTGTTAGAAAGAGTTCTAGTTTCATTCTTTTACAAGTGGTTGACCAGTTTTCCCAGCACCACTTGTTAAAGAGATTGTCTTTAATCCATTGTACATTCTTGCCTCCTTTATCAAAGATAAGGTGTCCATATGTGCATGGATTTATCTCTGGGCTTTCTATTTTGTTCCATTGATCTATATTTCTGTCTTTGTGCCAGTACCATACTGTCTTGATAACTGTGGCTTTGTAATAGAGCCTGAAGTCAGGTAGGTTGGTTCCTCCAGTTCCATTCTTCTTTCTCAAGATAGCTTTGGCTATTCGAGGTTTTTTGTTTTTCCATACAAATTGTGAAATTATTTGTTCTAGCTCTGTGAAGAATACCGTTGGTAGCTTGATAGGGATTGCATTGAATCTATAAATTGCTTTGGGTAGTATACTCATTTTCACTATATTGATTCTTCCAATCCATGAACATGGTATATTTCTCCATCTGTTAGTGTCCTCTTTGATTTCTTTCACCAGTGTTTTATAGTTTCCTATATATAGGTCTTTAGTTTCCTTAGGTAGATATATTCCTAAGTATTTTATTCTTTCCCTTGCAATGGTGAATGGAATTGTTTCCTTAATTTCTCTTTCTGTTTTCTCATTATTAGTGTATAGGAATGCAAGTGATTTCTGTGTGTTGATTTTATATCCTGCAACTTTACTATAATCATTGATTAGTTCTAGTAATTTTCTGGTGGAGTTTTTAGGGTAAACAAATGGGACCTGATTAAACTTAAAAGCTTCTGCACAACAAAGGAAACTATTAGCAAGGTGAAAAGGCAGCCTTCAGAATGGGAGAAAATAATAGCAAATGAAGCAACTGACAAACAACTAATCTCAAAAATATACAAGCAACTCCTACAGCTCAAATCCAGAAAAATAAATGACCCAATCAAAAAATGGGCCAAAGAACTAAATAGACATTTCTCCAAAGAGGACATACAGATCGCTAACAAACACATGAAAAGATGCTCAACATCACTCATTATCAGAGAAATGCAAATCAAAACCACTATGAGGTTCCAATTCACTCCAGTCAGAATGGCTGCGATCCAAAAGTCTACAAGCAATAAATGCTGGAGAGGGTGTGGAGAAAAGGGAACCCTCTTACACTGTTGGTGGGAATGCAAACTAGTACAGCCACTATGGAGAACAGTGTGGAGATTCCTTAAAAAACTGGAAATAGACCTGCCTTATGACCCAGCAATCCCACTGCTGGGCATACACACTGAGGAAACCAGAAGGGAAAGAGACATGTGTACCCCAATGTTCATCACAGCATTGTTTATAATAGCCAGGACATGGAAGCAACCTAGATGTCCATCAGCAGATGAATGGATAAGAAAGCAGTGGTACATATACACAATGGAGTAGTACTCAGCCATTAAAAAGAATACATTTGAATCAGTTCTAATGAGGTGGATGAAACTGGAGCCTATTATACAGAGTGAAGTAAGCCAGAAAGAAAAACACCAATACAGTATACTAACGCATATATATGGAATTTAGAAAGATGGTAACAATAACCCTGTGTACGAGACAGCAAAAGAGACATTGATGTATAGATCAGTCTTATGGACTCTGTGGGAGAGGGAGAGGGTGGGGAGAATTGGGAGAATGGCATTGAAACATGTAGAATATCATGTATGAAACGAGTTGCCAGTCCAGGTTCGATGCATGATACTGGATGCTTGGGGCTGGTGCACTGGGACGACCCAGAGGGAGGATATGGGGAGGGAGGAGGGAGGAGGGTTCAGGATGGGGAACAGATGTAAACCTGTGGCGGATTCATTTTGATATTTGGCAAAACTAATACAATATTGTAAAGTTTAAAAATAAAATAAAAAAAAAAAAAGAAATACACATGATGGAATTATCAGACAAGGACTTTAAAACAGACACTGTAAATGGGATGAATAGTTCAAAAGAAATATAAATTTAACAAATGAATAGATAGGAATTCCAAGCAGAGAAATAGCTGTATAAAAATGAAGCAAATGAAAGTTGAGAATAATGACAAAAATAACCTAATATAAAAAGCTAACTGGATATGCTTAATATCAGGCTATACAGTATAGAAAAAAACAATCAGTACTCATGTAAGCAAAATAGTAGAAAATGCCCAAACTAAAGAACACAGAGAAACAATGGTTGATATCTATCTCTGATAAATGTAGGAGAATATGTCAATAATATAGTTTAACATACATTTGGCTGAAGTGTGAGAAAAAAGGAATGAAAAAGTTTGGGGCAAAAAAAAAAATTGAAGAATATTTTTCAAAATTTTCCATAAGTTTTCCCAATTTGATGAAAACTATAAAGCCACTAATCTAATAAAACTCAGTGAACCTGAAGCATGATGAGCATAAACACAATCACACACACACCCACACAAACACAGACACAAACACATCTGGAAAATGCCTAAGACATATCAGGCAAATTGCTAAAAGTGAAAGAAAATGAGAAAAATTCCCAAGCCCTCCCAATAAAAAGGATTATTACAATTAAAAGAACAAAGATTATTTTTTCTGACTTTTTTCTTAAAAACAATGAAAGACAGAAGACTAAGATACAATATCTTTAAAATGCCAAAAGAGTAAGGAAAAACAATCATCCAAGATTTCTTTAGCCAAAAATGAAGGTGAAATAAAGACATTTTCTGAGCAATATGACAAAATTGTCATCAGCAGATACATACTTCAAGAAATGATACAATTAGTTTTTCATACTAAATAGAACTGATAATAGATAGAAATTAGAATCAACTTGAAAGAAGATGAGGATTGCAAATAACATCTAGGACAAACAGAAAATAAAAGCTAGAACATAAGCATAAAGCCAGATTTGTCAATAATTATATTGAATGAAGATAGACTAATATTTAGGGTAAGTAATCAAAAGGCAAGGGTTTTCAAAGTGTGTCATAGAGCAAAATGGAACTATTTGTTGTTTATGTAAGTGCACTTTTATATGAAGGCTCAACTAGGTTAAAAGCAAAATGATGGTAAAATTATACCTTAAAAGCACTACTTATGAGAAATTTGGGGTGCTTTATAAGATGAAGTTGACTTCAATAAAAGGAACATAACCAAAGGTAAAGAAGACTATTTTATAATAATAAAATGGTCAATTCATCAAGTAGATATAAACAGTCCTAAATGTATCTGCACTTAACAGAAAGCTTCAAAATAAATGAAGTGAAAATTGTCAACAGTAAAGGGAAAAATTAAAAATTACAGAATTTTTTATGCTTATACTTATGCTCATTTCCAGCAACTAATAGAAAAAAATAGTATAATTAGCATATAGAGAATTTGCTTAACACTATCAAACAATTTGACATCATTGGTATTTTTAGAACATTATACCAACTTCAGAATATGTATGTATTTACTTGAAGAAAAGCTTAGGCAGGTATCTTTGCAATCTTACAGTTGGTAAAAATTCTTACCTGAGATACAGAAAGCTCAAACTTATAACTAAAAGAAAAATAACTGAAAAGTTGGATTTCATCAACTTTGTAAAATTCTGTTTACTAAGAAGACACTGATAAAACTGAGTAGAGAAATCACAAATTGAGAGAAAATTAGGTATAATTTTGTAAGAGCACACATGACAAAAGACTTAAACCAGAATGTATAAACAACTACAACCCAATCAAAAGACAAATAGAATAAATTTTTTGAGTAAAAAAGGTCAATGCTACTGCTAAGTCGCTTCTGTCGTGTCCAACTCTGTGCGACCCCATAGACAGCAGGCCACCAGGCTCCCCCATCCCTGGGATTCTCCAGGCAAGAACACTGGAGTGGGTTGCCATTTCCTTCTCCAATGCATGAAAGTGAAAAGTGAAACTGAAGTCGCTCAGTCGTGTCCGACTCTTAGGGACTCCATGGATTGCAGCCTACCAGGCTCTTCCACCCATGGGATTTTCCAGGCAAGAGTACTGGAGTGGGGTGCCATTGCCTTCTCCAAAAAAGGTCAATAGATAGTTCTCAATGGAAACTATCAGAATAGCGAATTAACACATAAAAAAGTGTTCAACACTATTGGTCATCAGGAAAGTACAAATCGAAATCATGATCAGATGCTACTTAATATCCAATGTGAAAGAATAAAATCAACAAGACTTATCATCAACTGCTGGAAGGAGCGTATCAAACACAAATATGCTCTGCTGCTGCTAAGTCGCTTCAGTCGTGTCCGACTATGTGCGACCCCATAGACGGCAGCCCATCAGGCTCCCCTGTCCCTGGGATTCTCCAGGCAAGAACACTGGAGTGGGTTGCCATTTCCTTCTCCAATGTGTGAAAGTGAAAAGCTCTATGATCCAGCAATTCCACGATGTGGTATTTATCTTGCCTAAATGAAAACATGTCACAAAAAATGGTTTTATAAATCATATTCAACCAAATGTACTCCACTGATTTTTGACAAAGGTACAAAACTAATTCAATGGAGGAATGATTCAATAAATATATTGAGGCAATTAGACATCTATATGCAAAAAAAAAAAAAACCCGAATCTTAAGCTTCACATGTTATACAAACAACAAACATTATCTCAAAGTTCAGCATAGACTTAACTATAAAATAATGATACTTTAAGGAAGAAAATCACAGAATGTCTTGGAGGACAAGGGCTAGGCAAATTGTCTTTAGAAATGACACTAAAAACACGATTGATAAAATGAAAAACTGATAAATCGAACTTGTGATGGTTGCCTTTTCGTGTCACCTTAGCTAGACTATGGTGATCAATAGTTTGGTCAAATACCAATCTATAAGTGTTGTAAGGTATTTTTAAGGACATGATTAACATTTAAACTGGCAGACTTTAAATAAAGAAGATTATTTGACGCAATCCCATCCATCAGTTATTAACTTTGTAGAGAATTAAAAACAATAATAAATCAGACTAAATGTTGGTTTGCTTTTTATTAAATAAAAAAAAATATTTAAGTTTCCCAAAGGAGAAGGAATTCTGCCCCAGACTGCAACAGTAAAATTCTGCCTGCATTTCCAGTTTTCACAGCATTCAAGACTATAACATCAATACTTATATGAAACTTTACTATACTATCTTGCCCTATGAATTTCAGTCTTGCCATCTCTTGAAACCATATAAACCAATTAAAAACAATCTTTCCCACTCCTGCTCTCCCTGTCATATATAGGTATATATATGATGGAATTATGAATTATATTTGTATGTATTACAAATAACAATATATTATACAAAATATATGTCTCCTATTGGGTTTTATTTCTCTGCTGAGTCTTGACTAACAGGGCACTATGAATATTAGAAGTGTTTGCTCTACAGATGCTCATGAAGAGAATGTAAAGGTAAGACATATCCTGGAAGAAACTCCTAATCACATATCAGGCAAACGGCTAATGTCTGGTATAAACAAAGAACTCTCAACACTCATCAGTTGAAAAAAAACTCAAATAGGAAACCGAGCAAAATACATGAGCAAATATTTCAACAAAGAGAATATAGAGATGATAAATAAATATACTGAAATATGTTCAAAAGCATTAGCTATCAGGGAAATGTAAACTATAATCACAATGAACTATCACTACACACTGATCAAAATGGATAAGGAAAGAAAAAAAATAGTGACAACACCAAACACTGGCAAGAAAATAGAGAAATGAAACCACTCATATATTTGCAGGTATGTATGCAAAATGGTATAGTCATGTGGAAAATAGTTTGGTGGTTTCTTATAAAACTAATTGTGCAAATACCATATGACCCAGTAACTGTACTAAATATGCAAATTTTTGTATAATCCACATGAAAATGTATGTTCACACAAAAACCTATATACAAATTTTCATAGCAGCTTTATCAAGAATAGCTCCAAACTGGAATCTGCTTAAATATCCTTCAACAGGTTAAGAAAATTTGGGGATATCCATACCACTATTCAGCAATAAGAAGGAATGAATTCTTGATAGCACAACTACTTGGATGAATCCCTAGAGAATGAAGCTGAATAAAAAATCCAATTCTAAAATGTTATATATTACTTGATTCAATTTATGTATCATTTAAAATGACAAAATTTTAGAAATGGAGGAGTGATTGGTGGTTGGCAGTAGTCCGTAATGAGGTGTGGATGAGAGAAATGATAGAGAATGGGTTGAGGAAGGGAACATAGGTGTGCGTATATAAGAGCAATATGATGCTTACTTGTTGGAACTGTTGAGTCTCTTGATGATATTCAGTCCACTCAGTTAGTGTGGTGGATACTTTACGTGTGATAAAATTGCATCTATATAAACACATAAGGGCTTCCCAATGGTGCTAGTGGTAAAGAACCCCCCTGCCAATGCAGAAGATATAAGAGACAAGGGGTCCATTCCTGGGTGAGGAAGATGCCCTGGAGGATATGGCAACACAGTCCAGTATCCTTGCATGGGAAATCCCATGAACAGAAGAGCCTGGCGGGATTTTGTCTATAGGGTCACAAAGAGTCAGACACGACTGAAGTGACTTAGCACAAATACATACCTGAATACCAGTAAAACTGCAGCAATTTGAATATGGTAGAAAGATTGTATCAATGTCAATATCCTGGTTGACATTATCATATAGTTTTGCAAAATGTTACATTGGGAGAAACTTGGCAAAATGTGCAAGAGATCTCTGTATTATTTCTTATACTGTATGTGAAATCTACAATTATCTCAAAAAAAGTTTCAATAAAAAAGAGATACAAGATTGATACATAGATTGTTAAATTTTCATACAAGAAATATTACTTAGAAATAAAAATAATAAGTAATATAAAATATGTTTAAATCACAAAACCATAGTATGATGAGCAACTAAACTCACAGGAGTACCTATTGCATGATTCCACTGATATGAAGTTCTTTCACAGTCAAAATTAATCTACAGTAACAGAAGCATAACTGGTTGCTTTTTAGTGGAAAAGAGACTGTATAGAAAGGTTGTTGGTAATAACCTACAATTTAATGGAAATGTGGAATATGCAGGTATACACACTTTACAAAACATCAAACTGTGCACTTAAGGTATGAAAATTTTATTCTATACTTTATTCCTAAATTTAAAAAATTTAATATTTATATAAAAGATATATAAAAATCAAAGATGTGTTCTGCAGTAAGATAATATCCTGAATCATAGATTTTTCCTTGCATCTTTAACTCTCATCTTTTCAGTTCACCTGCAATTTTTTTAAAGGTACCCTTGTCTTTCTCTTTAAAAGGTGGTACAGCTTTAGAAAAAAAAAATAATATGGGTTTTAATAGAATATCTACTTCCATTTTGTGATAGGTCAGGGATTCCAAATTTAGTGAATTTCTAGACTTCCTTTAAAATGGTTCATTTTAGGATTTCAAATAGCATAATGGATTTCATACTTTTGAGTGTAACTCCTTTTTATCTAGCCCACACTCAATAGCCTCATTTCCCTTCCCCAACCCAGAAAGTACTACAGAACAAAAATGGGCAATAGAAGGAGTAAATTTTAATGCCCCAGAGAGTATCTGTTTTGGTGAAATACATATAGTTTTAGCCCCTGAAAAGCTATAGTTCCACACTGAGACCTGAATAGCGTCTTAAGACAGTATTCTTTGTATATCTAATGTGATGGCATTTCAGGTAGCCTGGGCAAGGTGAATGGGATTATTTCTGATGATAAATAACCAGACTTTTAATAAACTTTATAAAAATTACAATGGTAGAAGCACTAAATCCTTAATTGCAAAATTTTGTAAAGCTGACAAAATGAGATCAAATGCTACAACATTTAGAAATATAAATATTTAAAATAAAGGTCTCTAATTATTCAGGAAAGCTAGCATAGTTCCAGTTTCCCAATGATGGTATTAAGGACATTGTTTATATTTAATCTTACATCAATACATGTACTTTGCTTTTTATGTGATAACAAAGAGCGCACTGGTACTGGAATAGATATAGTATTTATGTAGGATTTTAGAATAAATATATCTAAAATTTCTCTTGAATGTTGATGTATTCAGAATTTTTACAAATACATATAATGTCAGCCAATTCATTCTTTAACCACCAGTTAGAGTCCTGAGACAGGTTTCCGTGAAACTCAGTATGAATTCAGGAAACAGGCTGAAGATATTTACATTCATGCATTCATTCCTATGCAGTTCCAGCTACATCTTCTGTCCTCCTTTCATTAAGCCCTCTTTACTTCAGTTGGAGAGCTCATTTCAGTGGTGAATGTGTAGTACCAATCAGTCTTACTGCATAAATCTGGTGATAAAAAGCTGATCATCTGAGTCCACCAATAAAGGCTCACCAGCCTTCACTGCCAGAGTTAGGCACAATGCTCCAAGTCAATTTACAGATCCCACCAGTGGTCTATAAGTTGGAATGTTGCACCTGATGATCTAATGGGAAAGACTGACTCAGCAGAACAACAAGATCACCTCCTTGAAATGAGGCAGACGAAGCAGCAAATATCCAGAACACATAAAGATGCATAGAAGCCTGACTACTCATCACCATCACTTTGAAGGCTTTCTAGTGTATGGATCTGTATGCCTGTTTCAGAATCTACTCTAAGTCTGAGAACCATCAATATTCAGAATATCATTTACTCTTCAGGTAAAACAAGTATCTCACTTTTACAAATATAGAAACTGAGGCTAAGAGATTTAATTAATTTGCCCATTTTAACTCCAAAGCCCATGCCATTTTGTTGTCCCATGAAATCTCTAAAACAAAACAAAATTGAAGGGAAACAATAGGCAGAGGATATGGAAAAAGAAGGAAATTAGCTTGAGGTCATAAAGTCATGCTTTATGCATTTGTGAAATAATTTCATTGTCAGCTGCTATATTCCAAATTTAGTTTTATCTCAAAACGTAAGTAAAACCTCCAAATCTCTAAAATTGTTGTACTCCAAACAATGTGTTTTTCAATCAAATTCTCAGAAATCAAGTAAGTTTACTTAGTTCTCCTTATAATTTAGTTCTACTTATGAAGAGAAATGTGCCAATTTGCAGTATAGCTCCCTCAGTTCATGTGCCAATATTGTATACTTCCTTCTCTGTAGTGAATATACCACAAGCCTGTTCTAACTAAAGACCTAAGCACAGTCTGAGATTTAGCTACTAATTTTCAGATGTTGCTCCCAGAGCTCAAGGTTAGTGCTTGAGAAGGCTCCAGAGATTCCTGCGTTTTAATGGAGCCACATGGAGGCATGGATTCCATTCCAAGGCAAATACTTGATGGCAGTTTGCTTCGCTTCCTAACACAGCTGAAGGCCTTTGCCGACCGTGAACCGGTGGCAAGGTGCACTTTCACGTTGACAGCCGCAGCGCTGACATGGATCACAGGCAGGCTCTGCGGGCAGCGCTGGAACATCTGGAGCAGTTGGTCCAGTTTCAAAAGCCAATTTGAGGGAACTGTCTTCTTCCATTTCAGAACACAAAAGTTCTGAATGCTGGGGCCAAATTTGCACTGAGGTAGCACAACAACTCACTCTATTTCTTATTTATTAAATATGGAGGCAAAGGCCACAAAGCACGCCAACCCTTTTAAAGTCTGGGAAGAGGGTTTGTAACACAGATTATGGGGGCCCTGTCCTTAGGATTTCTGTTGATAATGTGAAAGCACTTGACACAAAGCAAAAAGAACTAACACTTATCCCCCAGAAATTAGTGAGAAGTTGTTACACTGATTTGTAATAGAAAATATTTCATACTTATTGAATGGTGAATGAAGTATTTTTCTAATCATTAAGAATACTATTCAATGCTAACACATTAAACACCATTCTGCTAAGATTACACAAAACAATCAATGTCACTTAATTTCTCAAACCTACTGCTGTGTAGTAGCAAATGACATCATTTCCATTTAACAGATGAGGTTACTCAGCCTCAAAGAATTAGACAATTGCCCAAAACCTGTAAGTAGGAAGCAGGAAATTGAGATGCTTTCCCAGATTGGGATTGCAAATATCACACTTCTAATGTGTTTTAATCTTTTGAGTACAGTATGGATACTCTTAGCTTGCAGAACTTATGAGGTTAGTGAGGAAAGCATATAATTTTTCTTGACTATCAAGTAATTGCAAATATGCCAGGCCATATTGTGGGCACTAAGGAAATCCCTATCAAAATATTCATTGTATGAGAACTTAGGACATAGAAAATTTTAGAAGAATCAGGCTAACAAAGTAGCTTCATTTGTTTCAAAATTCAATAATTACATCTAGACTAAACAAACATTGCCCACAATTTCTGAACTTAATTGATGATTATTGAGCCCTTGGGGAGTGAGGAAGAAAAGTTGACAGCTACAGACACACACCCTCCAACAAGAGAGTTCACATATGAGAACTTTGCCTGTTCCTGATTTGGTGGCTTTTTAAGTAAATGAAATAGACACTGATGGGAACATGGCATCTAAGGATATAATTTTTGAATATTTTATTATGGACTGGGTACAAAAGTTAAATTCAAACTTTACCTTCCCCTTTTTCATATGACAGTATTTCAAGGGACAAGTGGGAAAGGATCCAAAAATATTAATTGCAAACTCCATCACTGTGCTCATGTGGGTGTATGAAATACGGGAAATGCTACCAAGTAATTTATCTTCAATGTTGTGCCAAGAAGGACATGACTTCTTATAGTCCACATGCCAAAGAATGTCCTTTCAAATGATATTTGAGTATTTTATGGATGAGTGTGTGACTAATGGATAGAGACTGATACATTTTCCTGCCACAATATTATTGAGACCAGAGTAGTTACTTCTAGTACACACTGACAAATGTTTTTGTTTTAGGTTTGTTTGTTTGTTTTTTTCTTTGATTTGAATCATTCATTTCTTCCATTATATTGGTAGCTTTCAGGGAAAAAAAATCTTGATGTGATTTTTAAGGGGGAGGCATGTCAAGCAAAGAGTGTAGAGCTAAATATCTTTAAAGAAATGTGTTTTGGCACCAACCAAGAGAAAATGAACAATCATACCCTCTCTGGCACCTGAAAATGTTGGTCGATGTTTGGCACCTGAAGAAATTACCCATGAAATGAACACTTGGGGCTTGACTCATTAGAATTCAGTGCCTGTGTCTTCAAATGAATAAGAATCTCTCACAGATACTGAGAAATAGAGATAAAAAGGAATGCAGAGAAAATGACAACACTTCCTAACTATCCAGGAAACTTAGATTTAATGGAATTTGCTTCCTAACACACTGTATGAAGGCATGATTATAGGTTCACAAGGTCATAAATTTCAACCCAAAGAAAACTATGTATATTTAATTATTCAAAGAAACAGAGCCAGTCAGAAAAATATAAATTTTAACTGCCTTGCTTCTAGCTCTATATTTTATGTATTATACAAGTTTTATTTTATATCTATAACCTAGTCAAATGTAGGTTAGAATTTTTAGTATTTACATAAAGAGAAACATAACTTCATATATTCAAAATTCAGATGCAATTTTTAATTTTTTAATTAATTTATTTTTCCTGCTTCTGGCAGATTCAACTTTTAAATTAAAGATAAATGTGTCATAGTGACATATTTCACAGTTTCAAGTGTATTTTAGGAGAAGTATATGTTACACTACTACCAACATATGTTTCATAAATATGTGTTTTTTTCTGTAGATTATTTAATATGTGTCATTGATGCTCATATTCTCTGCATCATTTAATTATGTAAACCTGTATTTTCCCCATACTTATTGACCCTTTTCACCATCTGTAAAATGTCACATACTATCGATGCGATTCCCTAGAATGAGGGAGAAAATTGCTTATAAAGTTGGACAGAACTAAAATCCTCATATTTTTGAGTTTGACTTCACTGGAATATAGTCTTACCAACTCTTCTAATATACAAATAAATATACACAATTACATGATATCTCATATTTTATCTGCAACTATATATCAGCAACACTGCATAATGAAAAGCATCTTTTACCAAATGATTTCTTCCTGTTTGCTTTCTATTTTAAAAATAGGTTAAATTCAACATCTTGTGGACATAATATATATAACTTCAGAATTGTGTTTTGCATTCAAGTAGTTATAAAATACATTTCAAATTCATGTGTTCTCATGTATACAGATGAAAGTAGCTGAAATATAAGCTACTAACTGACATTTTTCATTACAATGCATACAAAGAGAATAAACCTGAATCTAATTTTCTTACAATATGTAACATAAATTTAATAAAAATTTTAACATTAAAAATAAATGCAAAAACTAACAAATGCCTACAAAAGTTTAAAAGATTGTCCTCCTCTGAAAGTTTACATATAGAATAACAAATGAATAGGAATTCTGCTATTACATTTATTCTTTTCATCTTAAATTATTCTTTATATAGCCTTCAGATCAGATGAGTTGCTCAGTCGTGTCCGACTCTTTGCGACCCCATGAATTGCAGCACGCCAGGCCTCCCTGTCCATCACGAATTCCCGGAGTTCACTCAGACTCACGTCCATCGAGTCAGTGATGCCATTCCGCCACCTCATCCTCTGTCGTCCCCTTCTCCTCCTGCCCCCAATCCCTCCCAGCATCAGAGTCGTTTCCAATGAGTCAACTCTTCGCATGAGGTGGCCAAAGTACTGGAGTTTCAGCTTTAGCATCATTCCTTCCAAAGAAATCCCAGGGCTGATCTCCTTCAAAATGGCCTGGTTGGATCTCCTTGCAGTCCAAGGGACTCTCAAGAGTCTTCTCCAACACCACAGTTCAAAAGCATCAATTCTTCAGCACTCAGCCTTCTTCATAGTCCAACTCTCACATCCATACATGACCACAGGAAAAACCATAGCCTTGACTAGATGGACCTTTGTTGGCAAAGTAATGTCTCTGCTTTTTAATATGCTGTCTAGGTTGGTCATAACTTTCCTTCCAAGGAGTAAGCGTCTTTTAATTTCATGGCTGCAGTCACCATCTGCAGTGATTTTGGAGCCCAGAAAAATAAAGTCTGATACTGTTTCCACTGTTTCCCATCTATTTCCCATTAAGTGATGGGACCAGATGCCATGATCTTCGTTTTCTGAATGTTGAGCTTTAAGCCAACTTTTTCACTCTCCACTTTCACTTTCATCAAGAGGCTTTTGAGTTCCTCTTCACTTTCTGCCATAAGGGTGGTGTCATCTGCATATCTGAGGTTATTGATATTTCTCCCGGCAATCTTGATTCCAGCTTGTGTTTCTTCCAGTCCAGCGTTTCTCATGATGTACTCTGCCTATAAGTTAAATAAACAGGGTGACAATATACAGCCTTGATGTACTCCTTTTCCTATTTGGAACCAGTTTGTTGTTTCATGTCCAGTTCTAACTGTTGCTTCTTGACCTGCATAACAAATTTCTCAAGAGGCAGATCAGGTTGTCTGGTATTCCCATCTCTTAAAGAATTTCCCACAGTTTATTGTGATCCACACAGTCAAAGGCTTTGGCATAGTCAATAAAGCAGAAATAGATTTTTTTTTCTGGAACTCTCCTGCTTTTTCCATGATCCAGCGGATGTTGGCAATTTGATCTCTGGTTCCTCTGCCTTTTCTAAAACCAGCTTGAACATCAGGAAGTTCACGGTTCACATATTGCTGAAGCCTGGCTTGGAGAATTTGGAGCATTACTTTACTAGCTGTGAGATGAGTGCAATTGTGCGGTAGTTTGAGCATTCTTTGGCATTGCCTTTCTTTGGGATTGGAATGAAAGCTGACCTTTTCCGGTCCTGTGGCCACTGCTGAGTTTTCCAAATTTGCTGGCATACTGAGTGCAGCACTTTCACAGCATCATCTTTCAGGATTTGGAATAGCTCAACTGGAATTTTATCACCTCCACTAGCTTTGTTCATAGTGATGCTTTCTAAGGCCCACTTGACTTCACATTCTAGGATGTCTGGCTCTAGGTCAGTGATCACACCATCGTGATTATCTGGGTCATTAAGATCTTTTTTGTACAGTTCTTCTGTGTATTCTTGCCATCTCTTCTTAATATCTTCTGCTTCTGTTAGGTCCATACCATTTCTGTCCTTTATCGAGCCCATCTTTGCATGAAATGTTCCTTTGTATCTCTGATTTTCTTGAAGAGATCCCTAGTCTTTCCCATTCTGTTGTTTTCCTCTATTTCTTTGCATTGATAGCTGAAGAAGGCTTTCTTATCTCTCCTTGCTATTCTTTGGAACTCTGCATTCAGATGTTTATATCTTTCCTTTTCTCCTTTGCTTTTCGCTTCTCTTCTTTTCACAGCTATTTGTAAGGCCTCCCCAGACAGCCATTTTGCTTTTTTGCATTTCTTTTCCATGGGGATGGTCTTGATCCCTGTCTCCTGTACAATGTCATGAACCTCATTCCATAGTTCATCAGGCACTCTATCTATCAGATCTAGGCCCTTAAAACTATTTCTAGCACATACTTATTACTGTTCATAATTATTGTGAATAGACTATAAGTTCCTGGAGGGCTGACAATTATGTTTAGCTCATTGACTCTAACTTGCCCCCAGTTTTTTTGCCCAGTGCCTTGTTGTTGTGCAGTTGCTCAGTCATGTCTGACTCTTTGTGACTCCCATGGTCTGCAGCATGCCAGGCTTCCCTATCCATCACCATCTCCCGGAACTTGTACAAATGCAAGTCCATTGAGTTGGTGATGCCATCCAACCATCTCAACCTCTGTCATATCCTTCTCCTCCTGCCTTCAATCTTTCCCAGCATCAGGATCTTTTCTAATGAGTTTACGCTTAGCATCAGGTTCCAAAGTATTGGAGCTTAAGCATGAGTCTTTCTAATGAATATTCAGGATTGATTTCCTTTGGGATTGACTGGTTTGATCTCCTGCTGTCAAAGGGATTCTAAAGAGTCTTCCCCAACAGCACATTTCAAAAATATCAGTTATTCGGTGCTCAGCCTTCCTTATGGTCTGACTCTGACATCCATACATGACTACTGGAAAAACCATAACTTTGACTATATGGATTTTTGTCAGGAAAGGCCCCATGCCTTGCCACAATGTAAATACTAAATATTTTGAAATTAGGTGTTGATGGTAGGGTCCTTAATCAGGTGAAAGAAATGTTTAAAGATTATAGCTCTCTTTTAATTTATCAGAACAGAATCTGAAACCCTTGTTTCTTACATGGTCAGGCTATCAGAATAGGTAATTTACCTAAATTCTTTGGGATTCAGCACCTCATTCACAAATTCTGATTGATTGGCTGAGATGAGCATAAGACATAATGTCCACAAATAAAAGAAAGAATATTCTTCCAGCACACTGGCCCTCAGTGCCATTCAATAAATAGTCACTAATTTTTCCATACTACTTGAAAGATAGTGACATTTTCACAAATAACAAGCATATGACATGATGTGTGTGAAATGCTACGTTGCTTCAATTATGTCCAATTCTGTGTGACCCTATGGACTGTAGCCCACCAGGCTCCTCTGTTCATGGGATTCTCCAGGAAAGAATACTGGAATGGGTCACCATGCCCTCCTCCAGCGGATCTTCCCTACTCAGGGATCGCACCCACATCTCTAATGTCTCCTGCATTGGCTGGCAGTTGAGTTATTTACCACTAGCACTACATGGGAAAGCTGTAGTAGGTACTACTCAAGTAGTAAAAGACATTCAGTTCAGTTCAGTTCAGTCGCTCAGTCGTGTCTGACTCTGCAACGCTATGAATCACAGCATGCCAGGCCTCCCTGTCCATCACCAACTCCCAGAGTATACTCAGACTCATGTCCATCAAGTCAGTAATGCCATCCCACCATCTCATCCTCTGTCGTCCCCTTCTCCTCTTGCCCCCAATCCCTCCCAACATCAGAGTCTTTTCCAATGAGTCAACTCTTCGCATGAGGTGGCCAAAGTACTGGAGTTTCAGCTTTAGCATCATTCCTTCCAAAGAAATCCCAGGGCTGATCTCCTTCAGAATGGCCTGGTTGGATGTCCTTGCAGTCCAAGGGACTCTCAAGAGTCTTCTCCAACACCACAGTTCAAAAGCATCAATTCTTCAGCACTCAGCCTTCTTCACAGTCCAACTCTCACATCCATACATGACCACTGGAAAAACCATCGCCTTGACTAGACAAACCTTTGTTGCCAAAGTAATGTCTCTGTTTTTCAATATGCTTTCTAGGTTGGTCATAACTTTCCTTCCAAGGAGTAAGCGTCTTTTAATTTCATGGCTGCAGTCACCATCTGCAGTGATTTTGGAGCCCAGAAAAATAAAGTCTGACACTGTTTCCACTGTTTCCCCATCTATTTCCCACGAAGTGATGGGACCGGATGCCATGATCTTCGTTTTCTGAATGTTGAGCCTTAAGCCAACTTTTTCACTCTCCACTTTCACTTTCATCAAGAGGCTTTTGAGTTCCTCTTCACTTTCTGCCATCAGGGTGGTGTCATCTGCATATCTGAGGTTATTGATATTTCTCCCAGCAATCTTGATTCCAGCTTGTGTTTCTTCCAGTCCAGCGTTTCTCATGATGTACTCTGCCTATAATTTAAATAAGCAGGGTGACAATACACAGTCTTGATGTACTCCTTTTCCTATTTGGAACCAGTCTGTTGTTCCATGTCCAGTTCTTTTTTTTTTTAATTTTATTTTATTTTTAAACTTTACAAAATTGTATTAGTTTTGCCAAATATCAAAATGAATCCGCCACAGGTATACATGTGTTCCCAATGTCCAGTTCTAACTGTTGCTTTCTGACCTGCATATAGGTTTCTCAAGAGGCAGATCAGGTTGTCTGGTATTCCCATCTCTTGAAGAATTTTCCACAGTTTATTGTGATCCACACAGTCAAAGGCTTTGGCATAGTCAATAAAGCAGAAATAGATATTTTTCTGGAACTCTCTTGCTTTTTCCATGATCCAGCAGATGTTGGCAATTTGATCTCTGGTTCCTCTGACTTTTGTAAAACCAGCTTGAATATCTAGAAGTTCACGGTTCACGTATTGCTGAAGCCTGGCTTGGAGAATTTTGAGATTACCCTCCCTCTATTTTCAGAACAAAAATTAGACATGTGGATGAGAAAGTGTACTCAGTTTAAACCTTAGGTAAAATAGAGTCTTCTGTTACTTTTAAAAAAGCTGGTGTCTATTAATTTATACAATATACATGTTGATAAGAACTTTTTATCTTCAGAAACACTGGGATGTTCTCATTACTTCACACATATCACCCACTTTAGATTCTCTTCCTTGTCAGACTCATTTTGTTCCTGTTGTTGTTCCCTCTCTTCTCTGCAAACTTTTAATGTTAGAATGCTCCAAGGCTCAGTCTTAGATATGTTACTTTAGGCACACACAGTACAGATTTCATTTCATCTTATGGATTGAAATATCATCTTTATGCCAGCAACACCCATATTTTTTATCTTCTACACTGACATAACTTTCAAATCAGAACCTCATATACTCAAAGGCTTGATATTACAATTTAAACAAAGGCTGGAAGGGTTCATCACTACCAGACCTTTGTTGCAAGCTAAAATCAAAGGGTGACAATACACAGCCTTGATGTACTCCTTTTCCTATTTTAACATTATAAAATATATGAATCTGGAAAAGTCCCTGGTAAAGTCAAATACACAGTAAAATCAGATTGTCTATTACTGTATTGGTAGTACATAAGTCATTTGCAATTCTATTAAGACAGGTAGAAAAAACTGTATTAAAAACAACTATAACTATAATAATGTTATTTGATACACACTACAAAAGGATGTAAACAGTAACATTAAAAACCTAAAAGGTGAGAGAGTGAGAAGTAAATGAATAAATTATCTTTGTGCTTTCAAAGTTAAGTCTAATCAGCTTAAAATAGAATGTTATAATTATAAGATACCTTATGTAAGCCTCACATTAACTACAAAAGAGACAAACAAACAAAATAACTATGGTAGATACACAAAAGATTATGTGTAAAGGAGTCATAAAAACGATGATGAAGGAGTCAAAGCATACCACCACATGAAATATGCAAATCACAAAGGAAAATAGGAAGAGAAAAATTAAGGCACAAGGAAGGGATCTACAAAAAAATTCAGAAAACAATTGACTCAATGACTATAGTATATCTTGTTTAATTGCTAAGTCATGGCCGACTCTTTTGTGACTCCATGGATTGTAGCCTGCCAGGCCCCTTTGACCATGGGATTTCCCAGGCATGAATACTAGTGGGTTTCCATGTCCTTCTCCAGGAAATTTTCCCAACCCAGGGATTGAATCTGCATCTCTTGCACCAGCAGGAGGATTCTTTACCACTGAGCCACCTAGGAAGCCCATTGTAAATACTTACTGATCAATAATATTTTAAATAATAGATTAGATTCTATAATCAAAACATACAGAATGACCACAAGAATTAAAAAAAAAAATAGCAATTAAAAATATCCAATAAGATGCTGCATGTAAGAGACTCAAGTTAGCACTAAGGTTAAGAACACACATAGGGTGAGACGGAAAAGATTGCAAAATATATCTCAATGAAAAAATTTTTTTAAGCAGTTGTACCTATTTATATCAGGAAAAATAGACTTTAAGTGAAGAAATGTCACATGCCACACAAGATTGCTACTGTATAATGAAAAAAGGGTCAATTCATCAGGAAGAAATAACAAATATAAATGTTAGTGCACCCAACATAGAAACACCTAATTATTAATAGCAAATAACAATAGAACTAAAATGAGAAATACATAGCAATAGAAAAGTTGGGTACTTTAATACTTTACATTCAGTAATGGACAGACCATCCAGAGAATCAAAATTAAACAGCAAATTTGAACAACACTAGAATATAGAGACCTAATAGATAAATATACAATATTCCACCACCAGCACAAGAATACACTTTTCAAGCACACATGAAAAAGCATAGATCATATGTTAGGCTCATAAAACAAATCTAAGACACTTCAAAAAGACAAAAAATTATATCAAGTATCTTTTCTGACCACATAAAATGAAGTTGGAAATGAATAATAGGAGGAAAGCTGCAATATTCACAAACATGTGGAGATTAAACAACACATTTCTGAACAACCAACCAATGCACCAGAAAGAATTCCAAAGAGAAATTTTAAAATATCTTGAGACTAAAAAAAAAAAAGAAGAAGAAAGGAAAACATAATACACTAACACTTATGGAATGCTGCAAAAGAATAAATATACACATCAAGGAAAATAAAAAAGATCTGAAATTTAAATCTAACTTTATGCCTCTAGGATTGAGGAGAAAACAATAAACTAATCCCTAAGTCAGTGGAAGGAAGGAAATAATAGAGATTAGAGAAGAAATGAATGAAATAGAAATAGGAAAACAATAGAAAAGATTAATAAAGTTAATACTCGGTTCCTTGAAAAGATAAAGAAAATGAACAAATCTTTAGCTAGACAAGAAAAAGGGAGAGATGATTCAAATAAATAAAATTGTAAATGAAAAGAAACAGTACAATTTATATCATGGAAACATAAAGAATCATAAGAGACAGTTATAAACAACACCAAGAAATAGAATCATCTAGAAATTAATAAATTCCTAGAAACATGCAACTACTAATACCAATACTGAATCATAAGTTTTTACAGTGGTCATGTGTGGATGTGAGAGTTGGACTGTGAAGAAAGCTGAGCACCGAAGAATTGATGTTTTTGAACTGTGGTGTTGGAGAAGACTCTTGAGAGTCCCTTGGACTGCAAGGAGATCCAACCAGTCCATCCTAAAGGAGATCAGTTCTGGGTGTTCATTGGAGGGACTGATGTTGAAGCTGAAACTCCAAACTTTGGCCACCTGATGCGGAGAACTGACTCATGTGAAAAGACCCTGATGCTGGGAAAGATTGAGGGCAGGAAGAGAAGGGGATGACAGAGGATGAGATGGTTGGATGACATCACCGACTCAATGGACATGAGTTTGGGTGGACTCCGGGAGTTGGTGATGGACAGGGAGGTCTGGCGTGCTGCAGTTCATGGGGTCACAAAGAGTCGGACATGACTGAGTGACTGAACTGAACTGAATCAAAAATAAAACGTCTGAACAGATGAATAATGACTAAGGAGATAAAAGCAATAATTAAAACCTCCCCCAAATAATCATTTTTCAGTGTCATATCTTTTTGCCTGTTCATACTGGTCATGGGGTTCTCAAGGCAAGAATGCTGAAATAGTTTGCCAATCCCTTTTCCAGGGGACCAAATTGTCAGAAATCTCTACCATGGTCTGTCCATCTTGCATGGCCCTACATGGCATGGTTCATAGTTTCATTGAGTTACACAAGGCTGTAATCCATGTGATCATTTTGGCCAGTTTTCAATAATTCTGTCTGCCCTCTGATGTATGAGGATAAGAGGCATGGGCAAATTTCCTGATGGGAGGGACTGGCTGTGGGGAAAACTGGGTCTTGCTCTGATGGGCAGGGCCATGCTCAGTAAATCTTTAATCCAATTTTCTGCTAAGAGGTGGGGCTGTGCTCCCTCCCTATAGTTTGGCCTGAGACAGCCCAGTCCTGGAGTCTTGTTCTAAGATGGCAGTTAGAAGGATATGCACTCATCTTCTCCTGTGAGTGTTTGAGGCTGTCTTGCAGGGGCATGGGTCAGCAGTGAGCTGCTGCAGGAACAGGGGCACTGGCAGCAGCAGTCCTGGGAGGTGCAGCATGTGGCATAAATCCTCTTGGAGGAGGTCGCCAATAGTCAAAAAGATATGACACTGAAAGATGAACATCCCAGGTCTATAGGTGCCCAATATGCTACTGGAGAAGAGTGGAGAAACAGCTCAGAAACAAAGAAGAGGCTGAACCAAAAAGGAAACTATGCCCAACTGTGGATATGTTTGGTGGTGAAAGTAAATTGTGATGCTGTAAAGAACAATATTGCATAGGAATCTGGAATCTTAGGTCCATGAATCAAACATTAAACTATTAATTAAGGTAAATTGGAAGTCATCAAACAGGAGATGGCAAGAATGAACATTGACATTTTAGAAATCAGAAAACTAAATTGGACAGAAATGGGCAGATTTAATTCAGATGACCATTATATCTATGGTCAGGAATCCCTATAGTCATAGGCCTAGACTATGAGGCCTAGAAGTAGGCCTCATAGCCAACAAGTCCAAAATGCAGTACTTGGGTGCAGTCTCAAAAACAATGGAATGATCTCAGTTTGTTCCCAAGGCAAATGATTCAGCATCATAGTAATCCAAGTCTATGCCCCCAAGCACTAATGCTGGAGAAACTGAAGCTGACTGGTAGCATGAGGACCAAAAAGACCTTCTAGAGCTAACACCAAAAAAGATGTCCTTTTCATCATAGGGTGCTGGGAGCCACCACCGGAGATCCCACCCATGACAAGGTCTTGTGGAAGAGCCATGACAAGCAAGGCGGATCATGGCTCAAGAGATTCCCTCGATCTGCTCGAGCATCTACCCCAAAACCAGAATCTGTCTGTCTTACTATTTTGTGCCTTTCACCAACTCTTCTGACATTAACAGGGGGCTATCCCCGACCACCTTTCTCTGGAAAAAGTCATCTTAGGGCTTTAATTAATAAGTCTCCTGGGCATGAAAGGAATATTTCTATTTTAACCCCTCTGTTGGCATTCTAGCTTGCCTGACAGGTTTATCCATACTCTTGCAATTAACACACATGATTGTTCGCAACTCCCCAACCTTGAAAGGCACAGGAAGCCAAAACATTCTTAAAGTCCTAATGAGCATAGAGCCCTTTAAGAGATGAAAACTTATTAGAATAGATAGTACTGGTAAAGGGCTTCATTATTGGGCCAATGCTTGCTGTCAAGTTCCCATATCCCTTATCCATTGTGCACCTGGGAGTGCATTGGTTAACATAGTTGGAATGTAAGAAAAACAAGTAGTAGCCTTGGAATTAACCACATCAGACCTTTGAGCTAATTGGTTCGTTCTTTGTTGTGACCCACTGCACCTTTGCTTCCTGAGAATGTAACTTTATTTAGTACTTTCTGAGGCTGGTAGAAACAAAGAAGAAACACTTTAAGGGAAAATAAATTTTCTGGTTGAGCAGCCTTTATCAAAAAAGGGTCATAAAATGTCCTCAGGCCTCCAAGGCCAGAAGACAATGTACACAACATTGTTTATGGGAAAGGTATGCAGAAAAAATCATGGTCTTGATAAAGACAAAACAGATGTAATGTTTGGGCTGACTCTGTAGGACTTTGCATCTTTCATTTCCCTCTATGTACAAGTCAAGGTATAAAAGTTCCTTTTGAAAATAAAGTTATGGGCCTTGCTCACTGAAGCTTGGTCTCCCCGTGTTGTTCTTTTTTTCCTTTTCCCTTCTTTTCTCTCTCTGTTCTTCTTTCAGGATAACTCCTTGGAACACAGGAGTTTTATTGACTTTCTGTGTAAACCAAGGAAGATCAAGCCTCTTTCTCTTCCCTTTTTACTTTCCTTATTGCCTATGCCGTCATCCTGAGGGTACCCCTGGATCCTCTGGGGCTGGACCCCGGCAATAGGGGATGGGAATTCAAAAGTAGGAAGTCAAGAGAGACCTTGAGTAACAGGAAAATTTGGCCTTAGAGGACAAAATGAATCAGTGCAAAGGCTAACAGAGTTTTGCCAAGAGAACACACTGGTCATAGGAAACACCCTCCTCCAACAACACGAGGTGACTCTACACATGGACATCACCAGATGGTCAATACTGAAATCAAATTGATTATATTCTTTGCAGCCAAAGATGGAGAAGCTCATAGAGTCAGTGAAAACAAGACCTGGAGCTGACTGTGACTCTGGTCAAGAATTCCTTATACCAAAATTCAACCCTAAAAGAAGAAAGTACAGAAAATCACTGGTCTGCTCAGGTATAACCTAAATTAAGTTGCTTATACAGTGGAAGTGACAAATTGATTCAAGGGATTAGATCTGATAGAGTACCTGAAGAACAATGGATGGGATTTATAATATTGAACAGGAGGTGGTTACCAAAATAATCCCCAAGAAAAAGAAATGCAACAAGATAAAATGGTTGTCTGAGAAGGCCTTACAAATAACTGAGAAAAGAAGAGAAGAAAAGGCAAAGGACAAAAGGAAAGAAATACTCAGCTGAATGCAGAGTTCTAAAGAAGAGCAAGGAAAGATAAGAAAGTCTTCTTAAGTTAAACAATCCAAAGATATAGAGGAAAACAACAGAATGGGAAAGACTAGAGATCTCTTCAAGAAACCTAGAGATACCAAGGAAACATTTAATGCAAAAATGGGCACAATAAAGGACAGAAACAGTACAGACTTAACAGAAGCAGAAGATATTAAGAATATGGCAAGAATACACAGAACTATACAAAAAAGATCTAAATGACCTGGATAACCATGATGGTATGCTCACTAACCTAGAGCCAGACATCCTGGAGTGTGAAGTTAAGTGGACCTTAGGAAACATGACTATGAACAAAAGCTAGTGGCAGTGATGGGCTTCCAGCTGAGGTATTTTACATCCTAAAAGATGATGCTGTTAAAGTGCTGCACTCAATATGCCAGCAAATTTGGAAACTCAGCAGTGGCCACAGGACTGGAAAAGGTCAGTTTTCATTCTAATGTCAAAGAAGGGCAATGCCAAAGAATGTTCAAACCACTGCACAATTGTGCTCATTTCATATGCTAGCAAGGTAATGCTCAAAATCCCTCAAGCTAGGTTTCAACAATATGTGAATTGAGGATTTCTAGATGCAAGAGCTGGATTTAGAAAAGGCAGAGGAACTAGATGTCAAACTGCCAACATCCACTGGATCATTAAAAAGCAAGAGCATTCCAGAAAAAAAAAAATCCATTTCATTGACCACACTAAAGCCTTTGACTATGTGGATCACAAAATACTATGGAAAATTCTTACAGAGATGGGAATATCAATGCAGCTTACCTGCCTCCTGAGAAACCTACTGTATACAGGACAAGAAGCAACAGTTAGAACCAGACATGAAACAACAGACTGGTTCAAAATTGGGAAAGAAGTATGTCAAGAAGGTGTACTGACACCTTGCTTATTTAATTTATAAGCAAAGTACATAGTGCAAAATGCAGGACTGGATGAAGCACAAGCTAGCTTCAAGATTGCCACGAAAAGCATCAATAACCTCAGATATGCAGATGATGTCATCTTAATGGCACAAAGCGAAGAGGAAGTAAAGATCCTCTTGATGAAGGTTAAAGAGGAGAGTGACAAAGCTGGCTCAAAACTCAGTATCCAAAAAATGAAGATCATGGCATCCATTCCCTTCACTTCCTGGCAAATAGACAAGGAAAAAATGGAAACAGTGGCAGATTTTATTTTCCTGGGTTCCAGAATCACTGTGGATGATGACTGTAGGTAGCCATGAAATTAAAAGATGCTTGCTCCTTGGAAAGAAAGCTATGACAAACCTAGACAGTGCATTAAAAGGCAGAGACATTACTTAAATGTCCATCTAGTCAAAGCTATGGTTTTTCCAGTAATTATACACAGATGTGAGAGTTGGATCATAAAGAAGGCTGAGCACTGAAAAATTGATCCTTTTGAACTGTGGTGTTGGAGAAGACTCTTGAGAATCCCTTGGACAGCAAGGCAATCAATCCTGTCAATCCTAAAGGAAATCAACCCAGAATATTCATTGGAAGGACTGATGCTGAAGCTGAAGCTCCAATACTTTGGCCACTGGATGCAAAAAGCCAGCTCACTGGAAAAGACCCTGATTCCGTGAAAGATTAAGAGGAGGAGGATAAACCAGCGACAGAGGATGAGACGGTTGAATGACATCACCGACTCAATGGACATGAGTTTATGCAAACTCCAGGAGAGAGTGAAGCACAGGGAAGCCTGGTGTGCTGCACTCCTTGTGTTTTCAAAGACTCCAACATGATTGAGTGACTGAACAGCAACAAATAATGAAGGCTCAGAATCAGATGTTTTGCTAGCAAATTCTACTAGATACTGGTTTGGCCAGAAAGTTCACCTGGTGGCTTTTTCTGTAAGATGGCACTAAGAAACGAACAAACTTTCTGGCCAACCTAATATATAAAGTAGAATTCACGCTAACACTTTTCAATGTCTTTCAATAAATTTAAATGGTGGCAACACTCCCAGATTCATTTAAGAAGCCAATATTACCCTGACACCACAACCAGATAAGAACACTTTAAGAAAAGAAAACTACAGGCCAATATCCCTGATGAATTTAAATGCAAAAACTCTCAACAAAATTCTTGCAAATCAAATTCAACAGCACTAGTAGATTATACACCATGATCAAGTGGGATTCACCCCTATGTATCATGGATATTTTCACATATACAAATTAATGTAAGAAGACATACACACAGAATAGAAAGACATCCTATTTTTATGGATCATAAGTTGAATGGATTAGCCAAATCAATTACAAGAAAGAACAACAAAAGTAGAGGCATTGCATTGCCTGATTTTTATCTATAAATACAAAGCTTTAGTAATTAAAACATGGTACTGGCATAAAAACAGACACATATTTCAACGTAACAGAGGCAAGAGTCCAGAAATAAATCCATATACATATGGTCAACTAATATTTGACAAGGGAGCCGAGAATACTCAATGGAGAAAATAGTCTTTTAAATAAATGGTGTTTGAAAAATTGGATTTTCACACACAAAAGTCTGACAGTGATTGCCTATTTTTCAGCATTCACAAAATTAACTTGAAATGAATTAAAAACTTAAATGTAAATCCTAAAACCATAAAACCCTTAGAAGAAAACTGAGGGAAAGAAGATTCTTGATGCTGGTCTCGGTTATGCTGGACAACAAAAGCACATGCGAAAAAAAAGCAAAAATAATCAACTGGGATTACTTTTTTTTTTTTTTTTTAATAAAAGCAAAGCGAAGTAAACCATTAACAAAAGAAAGTCAGTTTGCAGAATGGGAGAAAATACTTGTAAGCAACATATTTGTTAAAGTGTTAAAATCCAAACTATATAAGAAACTCTAAACTATATATTAAATAAAACAAATACTCTGATTTTAAATTGTATTAGTAATATTAGTAAATGAATTACTAAACTGGAAATATTTATCTAAATTGATCACTGTAAAATAAGGTATTTGGTTAATTTCCCTCATTCTTTGCTACTCGAAAGACTTTTTAAACCCAAATCAACTCTGAATATTCATTGGAAGGACTGATGCTGCAGGTGAAGCTCCAATAATTGGCTACCTGATGCGAACAGCCCACTCACTGGAAAAGACCTTGATGCTGGGAAAGATTGAGAGCAAGAGGAGAAGGGCAACAGAGGATGAGATGGTTGGATGGGATCACTGACTCAATGGACATGAGCCTGAGGAAACTCAGGGAGATAGTGAAGACAGGGAAGCCTTGTGTGCTGTAGTCTATGGGGTCGCAAAGAGTTGAACATGATTTGGTGACTGAACAACAAACTGCCTTGATCTGTTCTGATAGCAATCATGAACTGAAGTAATATGCAGTCTTTTAAGTTTACAATTTGAAGGATATATAGAAAATGGATAACATTTCTTAAGGGTAAAAGTATTTATTACATTTAAATTGGGAAAAAATGCATGTCTTAAATGATGGTTTCTACATATGAATCAGTACAAGGATGAGAAAGAAAAGCATGAAATCTATTTAAACCTTGATATTTCTGAATCTGTACCCTAGGATGACTAATGAGGATACTTTTCTTTCATAGTTTCCTTTTTTCTTGTATTTTTAAACCTAGTTCTTGATATTGCCAAACTGTCTTTTGAAGGATATGCAAATACTTTTGGATACAAGAAATAAAGTGAAAATGCTGCAAATGTCCACATATGTCAAGAGCAAACTGTAGGTCTCCTTATTTTTCAAAATTGCATTTTATACTTTCCCATAACATATTTCCAGAACTGTACACATTATTCATTTTTTGTGCAATTATGAAAACAATCAAATGTCCTTGCTGGAAACAAAACAAGAGATTAAACTTTGGCCCTGCTTCCTGGGATTTTGAAGACATGTGTGAGAAAAGTCCAGAACAGAATGAAGAGAAGTGAGATAAATGGATATGGCCAAATAGCACTCTCAAACCCTCTCTGTTGATGTTGTCATCTTTAGTAAGAAGTCTGTAACTTCATTTTTCAGTCTTCTCATAGGCCAGAGATGTCAGATGGATTTATAAGTACACTCTGATAGGCAGAGTGCCTTATTGGCTGTTTCCTCATTTGTGACAACTCAAACACTATACTACTAGGGTTTTTCCCTAAATATTTTTTTCTTCCCCAGCGCTTTCATTTTGAAATATTATTTTTCTTGTCTGATACTTATCTAAAACAATCATAATCTACTAATTGTTACAATTTATAAATGGATAACACAAACTATTCTTGTACTTAAAAATTGTTACATATCTATATGAATCTTTGAATTCAAAGTGGTGAAACTGATTTGTACATGTTGCCTTTTCAAACACAGTGATACATATGAAGGTAAATTATAATAACACAACCATAGGATTTATTTGTTTTTTAATGTGCAGTGAGGTTAGTCACTCAAACAATACAGCAATTAACAGTGATGTCATTGATAAAATGTTTCATCTCATGATTTTTTCCCCATTTTATTAAATCTATGATTCTTCATTACAAAATTCAACACTTCATGGGTATATACTGGTTTTGGGTAGGAAATCAGAATAAACAGGGTGATTCTGGAAATTGATCTTACATAATGACACATAAACATTATTTTATTTGAAACAAAATCTGAGTATTTTATGGCAAAGAATACACATTTATCAGGAGTTTAACAACTGAACATGAGATAATATAAAGTTAGCAAAATTTTAGAAGATTAAAAACCATATATAAAGAAAGTCTGCATGTGCATTAGGTCATTAATAGTGAGATTCTGTAGATTGTCTCTTGCAGGTTAAGTTTTTGGTTAGTACAATATTTTGCCATTTGAGGAAAATGTTGTGAACCACTTCTCTAGGGTATCTTATTTCCTTATCATGGGAAAAAAGAGATGTCCAACTACTTGTTTGGCTTATGTACACTGACTCCTACACCATCTGTTTCCCAGGCATACAGTCGAGTACACAGATAATAAACCTATGTTCATTATTTGAGAGTCAAATACAAGAACAGCAAGAACACCAGCCTCTCAGAAGGTAAAGTCCAGTAAAGAGACCACCAAGTAAATGTAAAACCATATAATAATCAATCTAATAGAAATAGAGCCATAGTTCAATGGGAAAATGATGGAACAATGGGTTATCTGGGGACTCATAAACAACTTTACAAAGAAGGCTGTGAAACTTGAAAGAATGAAGCAAGAGTAGCTCCTTTAGATAAATATGCATAAGCTGGTCAGGTATAAGGGAGGTTATAAGGAGGATAGATGGGGTGAGGGTTGCTTCTTGGCGTGTAATTGTCACGTTTTTGAGAGACTAGCATGGGCGAAGGCAAAAGCTTGAAAACAAAAGGCCTGTGTATGCATTGTGGATGGGAACAGGGCTGTGCGGTTTTGTAAGAGATCAAATTTTTATCCTGTATACTTTAAAATTATTCTATTGCAAATGAGGAGTTACTAAAGAATTTTGAGAAAGGATGTACACATAAATACTAAGAACTGCTTATTTACTAGGCAATTACCAACTTAATTTGATTTTTGCATCTCTGGAAACTTTTCACTCTGAAGTAGAACCATAGTTTATCTATTTTGTCCTCAGGGACAATAAAAATATGCATTCTGGAAGAATGTAGTATACCAACAAAGTATAATAAGTATAACAGTTCCCACTGGATACCTGAACAAGAACCATCTCTCCTTTCCATCTTCTTAAGGGAACTTGAATATTTTAAAGTTCTTTCTTTCTCTGCACAGACATGAGATTCTGGGGAAGCATGACACATTTTCAGATACATAGCATAAACATAATCTGTTTAAGCCAACAGGAATTGTTTCTTTTAGACTGGGGCATGTGACATGTCTGTTCAATGAAATGTGAAGGAATATTTGTGGGCAGTAGGCAGTCAGGTGGAACTTATTAAATAACCTCAAAAGACAAATAAAGTGAAGTCTCTTTTCTTCTATTGGGTATCTTGTATCTGGGTGGGAAACCTGAGATTATGGTAAGCATCTTTCAATACTGAGGGAAGCTTGGCAAGGACAAAGCTATGAAAAGGGACAGAGTACAAAGATGGAAAAAAAATAGGCCCTTGATGATGCCAGTGAGTCATTAAATTAATCATTCATGGAACTATACAACTGCTCAACTTCTTGTAAAGTGTAATGATAAAGCTTTTTTAGAGTTTAAGCAAGTTAGTTTCCTATTACTTGTGACCCAAAGTATACCAACTAATACAGAAAGAATAATAAAATGTAAAGGGATTCAAAATTCATAGTGTAATCTTCCTTGTTTTGTATTTGAACAAAAGGAAGATCTGAGAAAATAAATGACTTGGTAAGGTCACACATAATTATAGGTAAAGTCAGGATTCTTAAGTGTCACAAATACTTTGCTAACTCACCTTTGGCATATTTTAATTTTATCTTAAAAATAACTCTCTCATACTCTTGTATAAAGTCATCTAGCAGTGTATAGTGTATGATTAAGTGCTTAGGAAATGCTGATAAATACCTGACTGAGAGTATGGATTCTTGGTTTTAGTTTTGCCTGATAGTTTTTACATTAGTCATCCAATTATGACAATGAAAATAATATATGTTACTTACATACAACCAATTCAGTCATACCTCTATTGATCTATAGCTGTTTCTACTTGCTTTGGCCTCTCTATAACATTATATACACTTTCTTTACCATCATCAGATTCTGTGTTCCTTATGCACTAATTATAACTCACAGTGAAGCAGTTCTTAACTTTCCTCTGACAGTAGCTAAAGTTTTGATGGAGTAACAAGGAGATATACAGCATAGAGAACTTCATAGGTGATGACCCTTTATATCTGGAGGATAACCTTAGACCCTTCTATAAACTCTCAGGAACTGTACATTTCCTGCAGGCTCTGTTCATTGTCTATCAGTTTTCCTAGCACAATGCCTATTTCATAGAGATGCTCAATGTGTTTCCTTGGATTAATGAAGGTATGGGTAGTAGAAAATGGCTATCTACTACAGAGATAAGCAAATGAGAGAAAACCCATAAACACTGGGGAAAGCTACTTGAAGAAATGAATAAATCCTCTTTCTTAATTTTTCCTCTGCCTTGCCTTCATCAAAACAAACAAAACTTTATCTTATCTAAAGTCACATAATTCCCTAGTAATTTTTGTAAAATGCCAGTATAATGAAATTGAAACCATTTATGACACAATAATTGCTATAGAGAACAAAGAAAAAATGTATTTAAAGGAAGAAAATGGCTCACAAGGTATAGATTGCTTTTAAAATCACATTTGAGTTTCAAGTTCAAAAAAAGGCAGTCACCAAAGACTGGTATAAAGAGATAACAGTGGCAGTTTATTAATAATCTGTCATGTAAAGCTGACATATTAGAAGCTGAATTCTGCTCAGCTTTACAATGAAATCCCATCTATTTTATTACTGCCAGAATTAAATATGTTCTGTTGAAAGTCTTATCTTTTAAAGTTCTTTTTCTCAATGCATTTAACTGCTTTTGCTACCACCTCCTTATCAACAAATCAACAAAAGTCTAATCTTGATTCCCATGATATATCACACAGGGTGCAAGATAGCATACACTTTCTTCATAGAGGTTGATAAACTTGCCTTTAGACAAATGAAAAAATCTTAGCAACTAAATTACTTGTTCCTAACATGCTGGGAACATAAAGAAGGCTAGATGCAGTGTGGAAAATATACAGAGTAAGTATTAAAAAATAATACAGAGTAAGTAATCCCATTGGATTCAGGTATGGAAATTTATTTAATCAGAATTATGTGTGAGCTAGCCAGGTAGGAACAATCTACTCAAAGGTGTAAACAGCTGATAGTCCATACATATTCAAACCAAAATATTTCAGTTCAGTTCAGTTGCTCAGTTGTGTCCGACTCTTTGTGACCTCATAAATCGCAGCACGCCAGGCCTCCCTGTCCATCACCAACTCCTGGAGTTCACCCAAACTCATGTGTATCGAGTTGGTGATGCCATCCAGCCATCTCATCCTCTGTCGTCCCCCTTCTCCTGCCCCCAATCCCTCCCAGCATCCGGGTCTTTTCCAATGAGTCAATTCTTTGCATGAGGTGGCCAAAGTATTGAAGTTTCAGCCTCAGCATCAGTCCTTCCAATGAACACCCAGGACTGGTCTCCTTTAGGATGGACTGGTTGGATCTCCTTGCAGTCCAAGGGACTTTCAAGAGTCTTCTCCAATACCACAGTTCTAAAGCATCAATTGTTCAGCTCTCAACCTTCTTCACAGTCCAACTCTCACATCCATATATGACCACTGGAAAAACCATAGCCTTGACTAGATGGACCTTTGTTGGCAAAGTAATATCTCTGCTTTTTAATATGCTATCTAGGTTGGTCATAACTTTCCTTCCAAGAAGTAAAATATTTAGGTGAGGCATTTTATAAGTAAATGTCATTGAATGAGTTTTTCATAAATATTAATTGAAAATACCTATTGAAGTTGAACTCTATTTTCTCTATGTATTGTCTGTCCACCTTGGTAATGCAGGATTATGTCATCACCAGTTATCGAACATATTCTTACATGGCCTATGTTAGCCTTAGACTTCCAAAATGCTATGTTGACTAGCAGTATTTGGAGGAAAATGGGCTAAAAAAAATATGAGCTATTCAAACCATTTGGAAAAATATTAAGGTTGGGTATAGAATTAAATCGGAGAAGGCAATGGCACCCAACTCCAGTACTCTTGCTTGGAAAATCCAACGGACAGGGGAGCCTGGAAGGCTGCAGTCCATGGGGTCGCTAGGAGTCCGACACCACTGAGCGACTTCACTTTCACTTTTCACTGTCATGCATTGGAGAAGGAAATGGCAACCCACTCGAGTGTTCTTGCCTGGAGAATCCCAGGGACGGGGGAGCCTGGTGGGCTGCCGTCTATGGGGTCGCACAGAGTCGGACACGACTGAAGCGACTTAGCAGCAGTAGCAGCATAGAATTAAATAATAAGCAGAGTTCAGAGAGTTCCATTAAGGATTTGGCATGGCAATTGTATTTTGTGCTGAGTTAGACTGATAGTTTTCATCCATCAGATAGTTAAAAGTATGTACTGTTATTAATTAATCCTAGGGTCATAAATGGTTTCCCTGGTGGCTCAGCAGTAAAGAATCATATAATGCAGGAGACATGGGTTAGATCTGTCTACAAATTTGCACTTACCAATTGCATTGCCAATGACTGAACAACAAGGGAATTTGCCATCTGCCTCTATGGAGATCAACCCAGTGCTGCTACAGCTATTGACTTTCAACATCCCCTGAGGGAGTTCAGGGTGGAGTGAGACACTGTGCTCCAGGGAGTCTGGTAGAAGAGGTCTTTAGACAGTTGGATGCTTTTAGGAACTGATTTCATGATCCCAATCCTGGCATCTCCTCATATCTATAAAAGCACTACATCCCTTCAAGATGACATCAGATCCTCATAACTAGCAGAAACCTTTCAAAAATGAGTGCTTAATGGAATTGAACTCCACCTTCACCAAAACCTTATATATTGACCCCTCTCTTTGGAGCAGTTTCTCAGAGCTATATGCGGTGCTGCCTCCCAGGCTGCAGTCCTTATTTTGCCCCAAATAAAACTTAAACTCACAACTATCAAGTTGTACATCTTTCTTTTTTTTTTTTCCCCCGTTAGCATTTTTATTTTATTTATTTTTTTTAATTTTATTTTATTTTTAAACTTTACAAAATTGTATTAGTTTTGCCAAATATCAAAATGAATCCGCCACAGGTATACATGTGTTCCCCATCCTGAACCCTCCTCCCTCCTCCCTCCCCATTCCATCCCTCTGGGTCGTCCCAGTGCACCAGCCCCAAGCATCCAGTATCGTGCATCGAACCTGGACTGGCAACTCATTTCATACATGATATTTTACATGTTTCAATGCCATTCTTCCAAATCTTCCCACCCGCTCCCTCTCCCACAGAGTCCAAAAGACTGTTCTATACATCAGTGTCTCTTTTGCTGTCTCGTACACAGGGTTATTTTACCATCTTTCTAAATTCCATATATATGCGTTAGTATACTGTATTGGTGTTTTTCTTTCTGGCTTACTTCACTCTGTATAATAGGCTCCAGTTTCATCCACCTCATTAGAACTGATTCAAATGTATTCTTTTAATGGCTGAGTAATACTCCATTGTGTATATGTACCACCGCTTTCTTATCCATTCATCTGCTGATGGACATCTAGGTTGCTTCCACATCCTGGCTATTATAAACAGTGCTGCGATGAACATTGAGGCACACGTGTCTCTTTCCCTTCTGGTTTCCTCAGTGTGTATGCCCAGCAGTGGGATTGCTGGATCATAAGGCAGGTCTATTTCCAGTTTTTTAAGGAATCTCCACACTGTTCTCCATAGTGGCTGTACTAGTTTGCATTCCCACCAACAGTGTAAGAGGGTTCCCTTTTCTCCACACCCTCTCCAGCATTTATTGCTTGTAGACTTTTGGATCGCAGCCATTCTGACTGGTGTGAAATGGTACCTCATAGTGGTTTTGATTTGCATTTCTCTGATAATGAGTGATGGTGAGCATCTTTTCATGTGTTTGTTAGCCATCTGTATGTCTTCTTTGGAGAAATGTCTATTTAGTTCTTTTGCCCATTTTTTGATTGGGTCATTTATTTTTCTGGAGTTGAGCTGTAGGAGTTGCTTGTATAGTCTCGAGATTAGTTGTTTGTCAGTTGCTTCATTTGCTATTATCTTCTCCCATTCTGAAGGCTGTCTTTTCACCTTGCTAATAGTTTCCTTTGATGTGCAGAAGCTTTTAAGGTTAATTAGGTCCCATTTGTTTATTTTTGCTTTTATTTCCAATATTCTGGGAGGTGGGTCATAGAGGATCCTGCTGTGATGTATGTCAGAGAGTGTTTTGCCTATGTTCTCCTCTAGGAGTTTTATAGTTTCTGGTCTTACGTTTAGATCTTTAATCCATTTTGAGTTTATTTTTGTGTATGGTGTTAGAAAGTGTTCTAGTTGCATTCTTTTACAAGTGGTTGACCAGAGTTCCCAGCACCACTTGTTAAAGAGATAGTCTTTAATCCATTGTATATTCTTGCCTCCTTTGTCAAAGATAAGGTGTCCATATGTGCGTGGATTTATCTCTGGGCTTTCTATTTTGTTCCATTGATCTATATTTCTGTCTTTGTGCCAGTACCATACTGTCTTGATAACTGTGGCTTTGTAGTAGAGCCTGAAGTCAGGTAGGTTGATTCCTCCAGTTCCATTCTTCTTTCTCAAGATCGCTTTGGCTATTTGAGGTTTTTTGTATTTCCATACAAATTGTGAAATTATTTGTTCTAGCTCTGTGAAGAATGCTGTTGGTAGCTTGATAGGGATTGCATTGAATCTATAGATTGCTTTGGGTAGTATACTCATTTTCACTATATTGATTCTTCCAATTCATGAACACGGTATATTTCTCCATCTGTTAGTTTCCTCTTTGATTTCTTTCACCAGTGTTTTATAGTTTTCTATATATAGGTCTTTAGTTTCTTTAGGTAGATATATTCCTAAGTATTTTATTCTTTCCGTTGCAATGGTGAATGGAATTGTTTCCTTAATTTCTCTTTCTGTTTTCTCATTATTAGTGTATAGGAATGCAAGTGATTTCTGTGTGTTGATTTTATATCCTGCAACTTTACTATAGTCATTGATTAGTTCTAGTAATTTTCTGGTGGAGTCTTTAGTGTTTTCTATGTAGAGGATCATGTCATCTGCAAACAGTGAGAGCTTTACTTCTTCTTTTCCAATTTGGATTCCTTTTATTTCTTTTTCTGCTCTGATTGCTGTGGCCAAAACTTCCAAAACTATGTTGAATAGTAATGGTGAAAGTGGGCACCCTTGTCTTGTTCCTGACTTTAGAGGAAATGCTTTCAATTTTTTACCATTGAGGATAATGTTTGCTGTGGGTTTGTCATATATAGCTTTGATTATGTTGAGGTATGTTCCTTCTATTCCTGCTTTCTGGAGAGTTTTGATCATAAATGGATGTTGAATTTTGTCAAAGGCTTTCTCTGCATCTATTGAGATAATCATATGATTTTTATTTTTCAATTTGTTAATGTGGTGTATTACATTGATTGATTTGCGGATATTGAAGAATCCTTGCATCCCTGGGATAAAGCCCACTTGGTCATGGTGTATGATCTTTTTAATGTGTTGTTGGATTCTGATTGCTAGAATTTTGTTAAGGATTTTTGCATCTATGTTCATCAGTGATATTGGCCTGTAGTTTTCTTTTTTTGTGGCATCTTTGTCAGGTTTTGGTATTAGGGTGATGGTGGCCTCATAGAATGAGTTTGGAAGTTTACCATCCTCTGCAAATTTCTGGAAGAGTTTGAGCAGGATAGGTGTTAGCTCTTCTCTAAATTTTTGGTAGAATTCAGCTGTGAAGCCGTCTGGACCTGGGCTTTTGTTTGCTGGAAGATTTTTGATTACAGTTTCAATTTCCGTGCTTGTGATGGGTCTGTTAAGATTTTCTATTTCTTCCTGATCGAGTTTTGGAAAGTTGTACTTTTCTAAGAATTTGTCCATTTCTTCCACGTTGTCCATTTTATTGGCATATAATTGTTGATAGTACTCTCTTATGATCCTTTGTATTTCTGTGTTGTCTGTTGTGATCTCTCCATTTTCTTTTCTAATTTTATTGATTTGATTTTTCTCCCTTTGTTTCTTGATGAGTCTGGCTAATGGTTTGTCAATTTTATTTATCCTTTCAAAAAACCAGCTTTTGGTTTTGTTGATTTTTGCTATGATCTCTTTTGTTTCTTTTGCATTTATTTCTGCTCTAATTTTTAAGATTTCTTTCCTTCTACTAACCCTGGGGTTCTTCATTTCTTCCTTTTCTAGTTGCTTTAGGTGTAGAGTTAGGTTATTTATTTGACTTTTTTCTTGTTTCTTGAGGTGTGCCTGTATTGCTATGAACTTTCCCCTTAGGACTGCTTTTACCGTGTCCCACAGGTTTTGGGTTGTTGTGTTTTCATTTTCATTCGTTTCTATGCAAATTTTGATTTCTTTTTTGATTTCTTCTGTGATTTGTTGGTTATTCAGCAGCGTGTTGTTCAGCCTCCATATGTTGGAATTTTTAATAGTTTTTCTCCTGTAATTGAGATCTAACCTTACTGCATTGTGGTCAGAAAAGATGCTTGGAATGATTTCTATTTTTTTGAATTTACCAAGGCTAGCTTTATGGCCCAGGATGTGATCTATCCTGGAGAAGGTTCCATGTGCGCTTGAGAAAAAGGTGAAATTCATTGTTTTGGGATGAAATGTCCTATAGATATCAATTAGGTCTAATTGGTCTATTGTATTGTTTAAAGTTTGTGTTTCCTTGTTAATTTTCTGTTTAGTTGATCTATCCATAGGTGTGAGTGGGGTATTAAAGTCTCCCACTATTATTGTGTTATTGTTAATTTCTCCTTTCATACTTGTTAGCGTTTGTCTTACGTACTGCGGTTCTCCCGTGTTAGGTGCATATATATTTATAATTGTTATATCTTCTTCTTGGATTGATCCTTTGATCATTATGTAGTGACCATCTTTGTCTCTTTTCACAGTCTTTGTTTTCAAGTCTATTTTATCTGATATGAGTATTGCTACTCCTGCTTTCTTTTGGTCCCTTTTTGCATGGAAAATCTTTTTCCAGCCCTTCACTTTCAGTCTGTATGTGTCCCCTATTTTGAGGTGGGTCTCTTGTAGACAACATATGTGGGGGTCTGTTTTTGTATCCATACAGCCAGTCTTTGCCTTTTGGTTGGGGCATTCAACCCATTTACGTTTAAGGTAATTACTGATAAGTATGATCCCGTTGCCATTTACTTTATTGTTTTGGGTTCGAATGTATACACCATTTTTGTGTTACCTTTCTAGAGAATATCCTTTAGTATTTGTTGGAGAGCTGGTTTGGTGGTGCAGAATTCTCTCAGCTTTTGCTTGCCTGAAAAGCTTTTGATTTCTCCTTCATACTTGAATGAGATCCTTGCTGGGTACAACAATCTGGGCTGTAGGTTATTTTCTTTCATCATTTTAAGTATGTCTTGCCATTCCCTCCTGGATTGAAGAGTTTCTATTGAAAGATCAGCTGTTATCCTTATGGGTATTCCCTTGTGTGTTATTTGTTGTTTTTCCCTTGCTGCTTTTAATATTTGTTCTTTGTGTTTGATCTTTGTTAATTTGATTAATATGTGTCTTGGGGTGTTTTGCCTTGGGTTTATCCTGTTTGGGACTCTCTGGGTTTCTTGGACTTGGGTGATTATTTCCTTCCCCATTTTAGGGAAGTTTTCAACTATTATCTCCTCAAGTATTTTCTCATGGTCTTTCTTTTTTCTTCTTCTTCTGGGACCCCTATGATTCGAATGTTGTACTGTTTAATATTGTCCTGGAGGTCTCTGAGATTGTCCTCATTTCTTTTAATTCGTTTTTCTTTTGTCCTCTCTGATTCATTTATTTCTATCATTCTATCTTCTAATTCACTAATCCTATCTTCTGTCTCTGTTATTCTACTATTTGTTGCCTCCAGAGTGTTTTTAATTTCACTTATTGTATTATTCATTATATATTGACCCTTTTTTATTTCTTCTAGGTCCTTGTTAAACCTTTCTTGCATCTTCTCAATCCTTGCCTCCAGGCTATTTATCTGTGATTCCATTTTGATTTCAAGATTTTGGATCAATTTCACTATCATTATTCGGAATTCTTTATCAGGTAGATTCCCTATCTCTTCCTCTTTTGTTTGGTTTGGTGGGCATTTATTCTGTTTCTTTATCTGCTAGGTATTCCTCTGTCTCTTCATCTTGTTTAAATTGCTGAGTTTGGGGTGTCCTTTCTGTATTCTGGCAGTTTGTGGAGTTCTCTTTATTGTGGCGTTTCCTCACTGTGTGTGGGTTTGTACAGGTGGCTTGTCAAGGTTTCCTGGTTAGGGAAGCTTGGGTCGATGTTCTGGTGGATGGAGCTGTATTTCTTCTCTCTGGAGTGTAATGAAATGTCCAGTAATGAGTTATGAGATGTCTATGGTTTTGGGGTGACTTTGGGCAGCCTGTATCTTGAAGCTCAGGGCTGTGTTCCTTTGTTGCTGGAGAATTTGCTTGGTATGTCTTGCCCTGGAACTTGTTGGCCCTTGTGCGGTGCTTGGTTTCAGTGTCGGTATGGAGGCGTTTGATGAGCTCCTGTCAATTAATGTTCCTTGGAGTCAGGAGTTCCCTGGAGTCAGGGTTTGGACTTAAGCCTCCTACTTCCAGTTATCGGTCTTATTTTTACAGTAGTTTCAAAACTTCTCCTTCTATACAGCACCATTGATAAAACATCTACGTTAAAGATGAAAAGTTTCTCTACTGTGAGGGTCACTCAGAGAGGTTCACAGCGTTACATGGAGAAGAGAAGAGGGAGGAGGGAGTTAGAGGTGACCCAAATGAGATGAGGTGGAATCAATAGTGGAGAGAGTGGGCTAGCCAGTAGTCACTTCCTTATGTGCACTCCACAACTGGACCGCTCAGAGATGTTCACGGAGTTATACAGAGAAGAGAAGAAGGAGGAAGGAGACAGAGGTGGCCAGAAGGATAAAAGGGGGAAATGAAAAGGAGGGAGACAGATCCAGCCAGTAATCAGTTCCCTAAGTGTTCTCCACCGTCTGGAACACACAGAAATTCACAGAGTTGGGTAGAGCAGAGAGGGGTTAGGGAGGAGATACAGGCGACCTGGTGGAGAAAACGGAGAGTCCAAAGGGAGAGAGAGCAGTCAAGCCAGTAATCTTGTACCCTAGTGAAAAATGGGTCCTGAAGATTGGGTTCTAAAGGTACACAATTGGCAACAAATACATAAAAGCAAAAATTAAAAATCTAGAGTAGAGTTTGGAATTTCAAAAATGCGATGTTAATGAAAAGAAGAAGGAAAAGAAAGAGACAAAAAACGAACAAAGAAAAACAAACAAGGTCACGAAAATTATAAAGAAACTACAGGTACAAAATTGATAACTAATACCAAAAAGCAAAAATTAAAAATCTAGAGTAGAGTTTGGAATTTCAAAAATACAATGTTAAAAAAAAGAAGAAGAAGAACAATAAAGAGAGAAAACAAACAAACCAACAAAAACAATGTCGCAAAAATTATAAAGAAAATACAGGTACAAAATTGATATCAAATACCAAAAAGCATAAATTAAAAATCTTGAGTAGAGGTGGGAATTGCAGATATACGATGTTATATAAAAGAAGAAGAGAAAGAAACAGAGGGAAAAAAAAGAAAAAAAAAAGTCACAGAAATTATAAAAAAAAAAAAACTATAGGTACAAAATTGATAACATATACCAAAAGGCTAAAATTAAAAATCTAGAGTAGAGTTTGGAATTTCAAAAATACGATGTTAAAGAAAAGAAGAAGGAAAAGAAAGAGACAAAAAATGAACAAAGAAAAACAAACAAGGTCGCAAAAATTATAAAGAAACTACAGGTACAAAATTGATAACTAATACCAAAAAGCAAAAATTAAAAATCTAGAGTAGAGTCTGGAATTTCAAAAATACAATGTTAAAAAAAGAAGAAGAAGAACAATAAAGAGAGAAAACAAACAAACCAACAAAAACAATGTCGCAAAAATTATAAAGAAAATACAGGTACAAAATTGATATCAAATACCAAAAAGCATAAATTAAAAATCTTGAGTAGAGTTTGGAATTGCAGATATACAATGTTATATAAAAGAAGAAGAGAAAGAAACAGAGGAAAAAAAAAAGTCACAGAAATTATGAAAAAAACTATAGGTACAAAATTGATAACATATACCAAAAGGCTAAAATTAAAAATCTAGAGTAGAGTTTGGAATTTCAAAAATACAATGTTAAAGAAAAGAAGAAAAAGGAAAAAAAAAAAAAAAACACGGTCAAAAAATTATAAAATATATATATGAAGTTTGCTGAAGAAGAAAAAAAAATAGGGTCTTTTTTTTTTTTTTTGCAAAGTAATAGTTATAAAAGTGAAAATTAAAGGACAATAGAGGACTTAAAATTTTTTTAAAAAAAAATAAAGAAAGAAAAAAAAAGAAAGAAAGATGGATCATAAAAATAGTAAAAATATATCTAGGTCTTTCTCTGGTTTTGTTGTGAGTAATGTGGGTTTAGTTCATTTTTGGCTAGTTCCTTGGTCCGACTTATATTTCTCAAGATCTATAGGCCCCTTCCTATGTAGTCTGTAGTAACCACAGGGTTTTAATCTATGGCCTGTAGCTTCCAAGGCATTTCCCTCTGTTATAGCTTCTTCTGTTTGCTGGTCTCTTCAGTGTCTGGTTTCTGCCCTGACACAAAGGGGACGGTGGAGGACACTTTTTTTTTTTTTTTTTTTTTTTAGGCTCACTTGTTCAGTTGCACTGTGGGGAGGGAGGGAGGGATGCTGCAAACAAATAACACTGGCGTGCGCTCGCAGTGCCTCAGCCACACTGGGTCTGTCCCCGCTCACGGCGCGTGTAGCCTCCCTGCCCACACTGCTCGGGCTCTAGGTTGTTCCACCGGGAACAATCAGAGGCCGGCCCTGGGCTGAGCTCCCAGGTCCAAGCCGCTCAGGTTCAGGCACTCGGGTAGTCCTCAGAGGTGCAGACTCGGTTGGGCCTGCATTTTGTGTTCTTCCCAGGTCCGAGCAGCTCAGGTGATGAGGTGTTTGGCGAGCGTCAATGCTGCGACTTATTGCCTCCCCGCCACTCAGTTATCTGGGTGTAAAACCAGCGCACCTTCTCAGGCAGATGTTGACCGTCCAGACCCCCAAGAAGTTTTAGTTAGCAAAGAAGCCTGCTTACAGTTTTATAGATAGTGTCTCTCTGGGGCTGCGATTGCCCCCCTTCCGACTCTGGCTGCCTGTCACCGGAGGGGGAACGTCTGCAGCCAGCTATCTCTGTTCAGTCCTTTGTTCTGTGCGCGGGCCTGGTGGTGTCTTAGGTTAGGGCTGGCTTTTCGCGTGGTAGATATCCCACAGTCTGTTTTGCTAGCCCAAATTATTTTGCTCAGATAGCACTCAGGACATTCGGGCCCTATTCTTACTCTAAGGGACACAGCCTGTGCCGCGCTTCCCTGCCCAGCCCCCGCTTGCTAATGCCGTGTGCAGGTGTCTGCGCTGCTTCTCCGCTGGGGGAGTTACCGTAGGGCTCACAATCTGCGATTTTTAATTGTTTATTTATTTTTTTTCTCCCTTTATGTTGCCCTCTGTGCTTCCAAAGCTCGGCACAGATTCAGCAGTGAGAAGGTTTCCTGGTGTTTGGAAACTTCTCTCTTTTTAAGACTCCCTTCCCGGGACAGAACTCCATCCCTCCCTCTTTTGTCTCTTTTTTTGTCTTTTATATTTTTTCCTACCTCCTTTCGAAGACTTGGGTTGCTTTTCTGGGTGCCTGATGTCCTCTGCTGGCATTCAGAAGTTGTTTTGTGGAATGTACTCGACGTTTAAATGCTCTTTTGATGAATTTGTGGGGGAGAAAGTGTTCTCCCCGTCCTACTCCTCCGCCATCTTGGCTCCTCCCCCGAGTTGTACATCTTTCTTAGCCAAAAGATCCCTGGGTAGTAATATGCCAGCAAATTTGGAAAACTCAGCAGTAGCTACAGGACTGGAAAAGGTCATTTTTCATTCCAATCCCAAAGAAAGGCAATGCCAAAGAATGCTCAAACTACCACACAATTGCACTCATCTCACATGCTAGCAAAGTACTGCTAGCTTAAAATGCTAACTTAGGCTCAAAATTTTCCAAACCAGGCTTCAACAGTATATGAACCATGAACTTCCAGATGTTCAAGTTGGGTTTAGAAAAGACAGAGGAACTGGAGATCAAATTGCCAACATCTGTTGGATCATTGAAAAAATAAGAGAGTAGAGAAAAACATCTACTTCTGCTTTATTGACTATGCCAAAGCCTTTGATTGTGTGGATCACAATAAACTGTGGAAAATTCTGAAAGAGATGGGATGAACCATGAACTTCCAGATGTTCAAGTTGGGTTTAGAAAAGACAGAGGAACTGGAGATCAAATTGCCAACATCTGTTGGATCATTGAAAAAATAAGAGAGTAGAGAAAAACATCTACTTCTGCTTTATTGACTATGCCAAAGCCTTTGATTGTGTGGATCACAATAAACTGTGGAAAATTCTGAAAGAGATGGGAATACCAGACCACCTGACCTGCCTCTTGAGATATCTGTATGCAGGTCAGGAAGCAACAGTTAGAACTGGACATGGAACAACAGACGGGATCCAAATCAGGAAAGGAGTATGTCAAGGCTGTATATTGTCACCCTGCTCATTTAATTTATATGCAGAGTATATTATGAGGAATGCCGGGCTGGAAGAAGCACAAGCAGCAATCAAGATTGCCAGGAAAAATGTCAATAACCTCAGATATGCAGATGACACCACCCTTCTAGCAGAAAGTGAAGAAGTAAAGAGCCTCTTAATGAAAGTGAAAGAGGAGAGTGAAAAAGTTTGCTTAAAATTCAACATTTGTAAAACCAGGATCATGGCATCTGGTCCCATCACTTCATGGCAAATAGATGGGGAAACAGTGGAAACAGTGACAGACTTGTTTCTATTGGGCTCAAAAATCACTGCAGATGGTGACTGCAGCCATGGAATTAAAAGATGCTTACTCCTTGGAAGAAAAGTTATGACCAACCTAGACAGCATATTAAAAAGCAGAGACAGTTTGCCAACAATGTTCTGTCTAGTCAAAGCTATGGATTTCTAGTCATGTATGGATGTGAGAGTTGGATTATAAAGAAAGCTGAGCACCGAAGAATTGATGATTTTGAACTGTGGTGTTGGAGAAGACTCTTGAGAGCCCCTTGGACTGCAAGAAGTTCAAATCAATCCATCCTAAAGGAAATCAGTCCTGAATACTCATTGGAAGGACTGATATTGAAGCTGAAACTCCAATATTTTGGCCACCTGATATGAAGAACTGACTCATTGGAAAAGACCCTGATCCTGGGAAAGAGAATGAAATGGTTGGATGGCATCACTGACTCAATGGACTTGAGTCTGAGTGAACTCCGTGAGTTAGTGATGGACAGGAAGGCCTGGCATGCTGCAGTCCACAGGGTCGCAAAGAGTCTGCTGTCACAACTGAGTGACTGAACTGACTGACTCACCCTGGGTAGAGAGGATCCCCTGGAGAAGGAAATGGCAACCCACTCCAGTATTCTTGCCTGGGAAATCCTATGAGAATCAGACATGACTTAGTGACTAAACAACAACAAAAAGGGCCATGAATATCAATTCACTTTTCTTTGTTTTGTGATTAAAATTTGTTTTAAATAAGATCTGAAGGGTTTTTTCTTGTTTTGTTTTTAATTTCACAATTAAAACATAAATCCTCTTTAGAGAGCTCACACTTGAATTCCTCTCATCAAATGGCAACACTTAAGTACCTACTAGCATACCAGAGTCTAGGAGGAGAGGAAAGGAGAAAAGGGATTCCAGGATGTAAGTACACTACCCAAGACAAAATTTTACCACAGATACCAAAAATAAAAGCCTGTGTATGTGTGCATGTATTTTTCTCATTCCTTGGAGAATGCATTATGTAATAGTGTTCATAAATGACTTTGTAAGGAGAAGAGTTTTAGAAGTTCAAAAAAAGCAGAAATAGAAGTTAGTCCCTTTAAGCCTCAGTTCATCCACTTCCAAATTAAGGCAATGGGAAAAAATTTTTGAAGTTTAAGGACAGATGATTTTGAATTTCCATGAACCAAAATTAACTTACAATAGCAGCTAAGTGGTTTAATGTTTACTCTCAATGTAAATAAAAATTTCAGCCGAAAGAGAAGTGCATTTTCTATCAGATGTTCTGAAGATCAAGGTGAGCACAAATCTAAGAAGTTGGGTTTATTGGCATTATGTGTCCACAAAAGTGTTAAAGGGAAAGTATATAACATTAGATTAAGGAGAATGTGCGTGCATCAATAATATAATGATGATTGTAAATGACACAACATTATATGTGTTTGCATTCACACACTAGGTTACTAGGATAGTTGCTTGCATTCACGCTTAGTCCCTCAGGAGTGTCTGATTATTTGGGGACCCCATGAACTGTAGCCTTGAGGCTCCACTGTCCATGGCATTTCCCAGGCAAGAATACTGGAGTGGGTTCCCATTTCCTTCTCCAGGGGATCTTCTTGACTTAGGTATCAAACATGTCTCCTGAATCTCCTACACTGGCAGACGGATTCTTTACTACTGTGCCACCTGGGAAGCCCAGGGTAGGTGGGTAGGCACTTTTTTTTCCCTTTCTTTCTTAGTCCTTAACAAATAACCATTACTTGGCTTTTATGGAAGTAATTAACACACACACACACAACCTATTTGCCTCTCATTGAATTGCTACTTAAATGATTTCTTTCTTCCCTGTGACTTATTCCCTCAACTTTTTTTAGCAAAGTGGAAACAGCATGAACTCTGGTAATATATCATGTTGGTAATATATGTAAAAAATCCTTACTATCTTGGAATTTCAGATTTTTATCCTATGATAATACCTCTCTCAGAGATTTTGTGAAGACTAAACAAAATAGCAAGAGATTTATTTTAACTAACTACTACCAGAGTCCAATTTTTCCTCTTAGTAATGCCCCTTCTCCAATTGTTTTTAATGTTCTGTGTTATCTACCTACTTTGCTTTTCATATAAAAACATATCATTCATTTCTCTCAAAAACAGCTTTCCCAAAAGTGATCTAAAAACAACCTGTTTAGAATCACCCTTGCAATGCTTGATTAAAACATCACTCCCAGATGTTACTCCAGATCTACTGAATCAAACACCCTGGATGGCAGGAATACCTGAAAATAAATGTGATGTTTTAACAAGCTTGCTCTGGGAAATGCTGTGCATGTTAAATTTGCATACAACTGATTCAAATCATTATGCTTACACAATGGGTTTAATAATCCTGTATTATGTTCTATCACTTCTTTTTAAAGAAAATTTTAGTCAAAGATGTCAGGTTACCTACTACATTTGCCATAAGAAAAGCTAAAGGTGGGAAATGGAATTAATTTCACTTAATAACCCAGCTTGAACAGAGCGAATGATGGGAGGAGTTTATCCGCTAAAGCACTTATCAAAAACCTACGGCTGACTCTACTTTTGGTGACTTCTGCTCTCTTTTCTGAATTCTTTGTATTCTTTGTCACTAAATACTAATCAATGTATTGCTTTTTCATCTTTTTGTTTTCAATCTTAATTTTGAGAGAAAAAAGTATCTTACTATGGTACAGAAATAATAAAGGAAGGAATCAGTAGTTTAAAAGCCAATTTTGTTATTGTTTTCTGAAAATTTGAGCATATAAATGACAAAGCAATAATATGGTGAAATAAATATTTTTATATTTGCATTTATAAAAGGTCTTCCTGAATATTTCTCACTATTTATGTTTTTATAGATGAAAGGTAGAATTGCTTATTATAGTAAGATTAATATAACATATTTGATGCAAAAGCAATTCATTTCAAACCACAAGTTCAATCAAGTGGATGAAAATACATACAAACATTGATTTCAGGCCCATAAAGATGACTTTCAAAAATTACATGATAAGATTGCCTGAGTATTTAGTTATATACTTATTTTTTCCTAGGAAATTCACACAATTTTTAATGAATGAGCCAAAAGCATTTTGCTCATATATTATAGCAGTATATTAGACGATTTTTATTTCAGATTAAATTCACTGAAGCTGGTTGGAAGAAAAATAATTAGCTTTAATTTTCCAGTTTCCCATTCTAAGTAAATATAAGTTAATCTTGACTTTCTTTTAATAAGCAGAGAATAACACAGGATTTAGAATTATTTTATTTTATTTTATTTTTACATATAGGTCTTTTTCTGTTTCCTTTGCTATTTTCCCAACCTCATTGGCTTTTTCTGGGAGACTAGTGGTTATCTCTATCCAGCACGTGATACATCCCTCTGAGGGCTATAAATACCTTCACTTTTAAAACATGGCAATGGGAAATCTTTCAAGGTATAAAACATGAAATTTTCCCACAGCAACTAGAAAACATTTGGGGATAAAAAGCAAAGAGAATCCTAACTGGGATAGAATAGAATCCTGAGTTATCAACTACCATAGATTTGTCAGTCCCCTCATTTATGACTTTCAATCTCTTTAAAGGGGGAAAAAATCTACTCATAGCTGGTTATTGTTGGAGAAAACAGATAAGGTTTAATCCAGGCACAGGATAACAGAATCAGTGATATAGCCTCAAAAGTCTCAGATGTTTCAGCATTAACTCAGAAGCCATTTCTTTTATTTTTATGTAAATAGATATAGCGTCAGAAAATTCTAGAACTCAAAAAAATCTTATAAATCATGTTGCCCCACTATCACATATTATACATGATAAAATGAAGGCCAGAAAGCAATACTCCAAGAAAATCTTATTAAATGGAAATATTCCCAAGGGGGATCTGCCTTCACTTCCTTGCAAAGCTCATAATCTTTCTATAATTTTACAACCTGCTCAAATTTTACACCCATAAGAGAAAATGCCTTCATAGACTCCAGTAGGCATCTATTATTATATTATCCTCTTCTATAAAACTTTCTCTATGTTCTTTTAATAGGATGTATCATCTCTAGTCTACTTCTCTCTGGTTGTCCAGCCTTGAGCAAGCTTTATACTTTCTCTTAATCTCAATTTTACTGGAAGCAAAAGTCCTCTCTCACAGAGGTATTATGAGGATTAAAAGAGATAATCACTATAAGGAATTTAGCACATTGCCTGGCACATTTTGCATCCTCAATATATCTTACTATTGTTGTTGGACTGACTTATGATATACACACATATTTGTCCCTTTCACCCCTCAGGGTGTTGCAAAATGAGCTCTTATTCAGTTTGCAGGCTAGTGATCGGCACTGTGTTATGCATATATTTACTTTCAGTAAGTCTGTGTGGAACACATGAAGGAATGAACACTCTCACATGCTTGATCCCTGGTGAAATTCTTTTTCCATATGTCCTCTAGAATAGGTATGGTGTCTTTTAATCCTTTATATATATATATATATATATATATATATATATTCTTAACTGAAATCACTCCCAAAAGTTTAAAATGAAACACTGAACAAGCCAGTGCTTTTGTTATATGTGTCCTTAATAAGGTTAGGTTTTTTAAGTTTTACTTGAGAAATTTCATACCAAGTTTAATAAGTGTCCTTCTTTGATTTCTCAAGAAGAAAATGAAGCCCCTCCCAAATATATTGGATTCATGCTTAATTTATGTTCAACCTTTTCCTGATACTATGGTTTGACCTGAAAATTTTGTAGTTATGTTTCTATTTCACGCGTGGGCAAATGTTCTAGTAATAGTATTCAAAATAATTTTGCATGGTAAGCCTTTTATAGAACATTTTACCTGTCATGCTTGAAATTTACATTATAAGAACAATTGACTTACTAATGATACTTTTAGGAAACTGTGAAAGTTCATGAATAAAATTAAATTTTATGAGTAATTTGAAGTAAAATAGTTCTACTTTAAATAATTGGATTAATAGGTGAAAGATATTTAAATACAATAAATACATGTATCAATGTGTTATAATTATCTCCGATTTTTAAAAGCACATCTTTGCAGTGACAAAATAATCAATGATCATAGTGATAAGCATGTTTATTCTGCTATTATTAACAGACTCATTGTACAATAATGATGTCATGGCAATTCCATCTCTATAATAGATTTATATGCTAGTTGATGGACAGATACTATGAACATGGGAAACCAATTTTACTAAGAGATCTGTTAGAACCTCTTGAGGTTAGAGACAAACCTCACAAATTTTTTGTTTGAATTTAGATAGAGGGTTGATTATAAACATTATCACTTGTAAGAAAGAAGTACACTTTAATTTTTTAAATAGTGGTTTCAGAGATTTATTAAAACAACAAGATCCTCTTACCTAGTATTTTTCATACAATACTTTCCAGGAGTAAGTCTACCTTAAGTACGTTCACTTTATAGATTTTATAGCTGGGGGGAAAGCTTAATTTAAAAATCCATACTTGGAAAATAAACTTACCCTTGCTCCTAAATTGTAGATGTTCAGAGCTTATGATTTTTCCGTTGATTCACAGATATTAAATGGTGTTGTTTTTAAGATAGTGGGAAGGTGGATCCCAATTACGCTGCTTCAAAATACAGTATCTGTAATCTCTGTTTCCTCAGTCTATCTCTCTCTCTTCCCATTACCTCCTATAAATGTCCAATACAATGGAAGTATCATCAGAATAATAACTATTGAATCATTAAAAGTTGCTACGTAAGTATTTTGGAATAACAAAACTTCCTCAACTCCCTCAGCTTTTTCCATACTCCGCATTGTTTAATCTCCTTTTACAACAATATAGGTCATTGTCTATCCCAGAGCATGTGGCAAGAGTGCGAGGAATCAGCAGAATGTCTGTGCCAAGTTTTTAGTGATACAATTATAATTTTTGATGGTGATTTACTTATGTGCTAAAATAATAATGATTTAACTTAAGCATATAATAGAGACATCAAATTAGTCTAAAAAACATTCTACTTTTCAATTTATTTCAAAATAATAAGGTATTCATAATGACAGTATTATAACTCCTTGTCATCCACCAGATTGGAATGACATGCATCAGTTGAAATAAATTCATGTTCTGGTATGTTTATAGAAAATATATTTGCATTTTTGCAATAACTATATATCAAAATAAACTCATTGAATATGTAACTATCACAAATAACAATAGAAATCAAATAACCATACTTAGCCCATTTATTAGAATCTGAGATTGAAAATTCAATATATGTAACTGTTAGATTTAAATATTTGAGATCCTTAAAGTATTAATGTTCTTACTTTTACCATATCATAATTCTTCAGTTGCTGACATAAAGTATGGTTATCATGGGTAAAGAGAAACTCTTTGAGAAGCCAACTGATTAAATACCAAGATTTTCTGTATTTGTTAATCAAGGCTAAATATCATATGGTCATCTCAAGATTATAGGTAGGGATATGCTGGACTAAAATACAAAACTGCCAGAGGTGATAGTCCATGAGTGCTTCTTCCCTTAAATGGTAACATTCAGATCTCTCTATTGTATAATCAGATAATATCTATTTTCCTTAGCAGTGGAACGGTTTGAACTAAGTGCAAAAAATTCCCAAGGTCAAATTTTCAGGGAAAGTGGATCAGAATGCAGGTCAGACTGTGGTCTTGTGAATGGATATCCACTATGATACATTTAGCTAGTAAATATGTGAAATAAGGGATTTCATGATGCAAACAAAGCAAGGCAATCAGTTGTCCCACCTCCAGAGACAGAGAAAAAGAATGACAGGGAAGCTTCCTATGTTTTCACCCCTGTTAAAGAAGGCAGATATGGATGTATAGGAACTTCTTTGCAGGTTAACAAAATGAAAGAAAACACTATTTTCTTTTCCCTTGGATTCCTTCAAGTTGAGAGATACAGTTTTCTAGAGAAGATAATAGTAAAGATAGAAGTTTATAGAGATCTTTCACTTCTTTTTATTTTAGTAAATTTATCGTGTTTAATTTTAATGTTTGCTTATGTTTTCCTGTGAGAGTTCACATTAAAGTTAGAAATTCTTTGCTCCTTGGACTAAACTCTTCCTATTTTTTCCCAATAATTTCTTTAAAGAATAATCATGGAATTTAGAAAGATGGTAACAATAACCCTGTATATGAGACAGCAAAAGAGGCACTGATGTATAGAACAGTCTTTTGGACTCTGTGGGAGAGGGAGAGGGTGGGATGATTTGGGAGAATGGCATTGAAATATGTATAATGTCATATATGAAACGAGTTGCCAGTCCAGGTTCAATGCATGATACTGGATGCTTGGGGCTGGTGCACTGGGACGACCCAGAGGGATGGTATGGGCAGGGAGGAGGAAGGAGGGTTCAGGATGGGGAACACATGTATACCTGTGGCAGATTCATTTTGATATATGGCAAAACCAATACAATATTGTAAAGTTAAATAAAATAAAATTAAAAAAAAATAAAGAATAATCAGCCATTGCTACTCTTTTCATTGCATATACTATCCAGATCTCACTATAAACTCACATTATAACCCCAGAGCTTATTGAAGTTTGTTGCACTACATGTACATTTAATGTCAGCCTCATTCCACAGAATGCCTGGGTCCCAACAGTTGCCATATGCCTTTTCAGCGTCAATTCATACATACTTCTATAACCATCAACCCAGGACAGTTAGCTATGAGAAGCTGGTTTGCCAAATCATTGCCTTTCATGAATACTTAGAATGCACAGCGTTGAATCCTCATTCCCTACTTGCCTTCAAATGGTTTTTGTTTGAAGTAACAAGTGCAAAAGAGAGGTAAGACAAGATATTCTTGATTCCAAATGGAGTTATTGGTTCTATTACTAGAACCTGCCTCCCAAATCCATCTTAACCAACTTAGTTGTGAATGGTTTTGCTACACAATCAATTGTTCAAATGTAGGATTCATGCTTGTCATTTTTTCTCTCACCATCTACTTCAAATCAAATAAGTCCTTTTGGTTCTGCATCCAAAATACATTGTAAATTCATTACAGAGATCCTGTCCTAGATCAAATTATCACATCTATCTCTGCTGCTGCTGCTGCTAAGTCGCTTCAGTCGTGTCCAACTCTGTGTGACCCCATAGACGGTAGCTCACCAGGCTCCCCCGTCCCTAGAACTCTGCAAATGTCTCCTCCTAAATGACCTTTCCACTTGTAGAAATATTTCCCACTAATTCATTCCCCACAAAGAACTTATCTTAAACACTTAGGAAAAATGATCAACAACTTCCAATGGCATTTACAACAAAATCCAGTACACTTATCATGACCTACAAGACCTAACCTTTGTCATGCCTCCTTCCTTTTTACTTACTGTGATCCGTGCACACTAACATTATTTACCCTCTTTGAACATTCCAAGCTGCCCTTTTCCTCCAAGGCTAGAAATCTCTTTATACTCCTTTCTCTCTTCATTCCCTCATATGGGGAACTCTATTTTTCCTTTGAAGCAGTAAATAGCAACTTCTGTACCAGTTATTTTATATTTGAGAATGTATTTCTTCATAATATTTATCAAAATTGAGACTTACTTTAACAATAATCTTTTTTTTCTTAGACTGTAAAATTAATAAATATGTATGTCTTATCTGTTCTACCATTGTAACATTAGTTAGCCATCTTCATAGTGCATGGTAAATCCTTCACAAATGTTGGAATTTGCGGAATGAAGAAAGGAAAGGAGGGAAGGCGGAGGAAAGGAAAGTTTGGAAAGAGGATGTATTTCAGAAAAAAATGGTTTATTTAGCAAAAGAAACAAAAAACTTCTACTTAGTTTATATAAACTTGATATTCTAGATAGCAAAGGTTCAGAGACCATCTGCTGTTGCCAGATATTGGGCCAGGAACTAAAAATATGACTTTTCAGGGAGAGAAAACACAATATTGTACTTTTAACAGTTAAATGAATATATCATTAAATATGAACTAAAAATATACAGATGATATTTTGTGTGTCCAATAATTTTACTCTAAGGTTAGTATATTTAATCTTATGTGCATTTTGCTACAATAAAATGTTAAAAATAAAAATTAAAATAGCATTTAACTACAAAAAAGAAAAAAACTCAGTCTTCATTTATAGTACCAAAACATCTTAGTTATTTGGAATTTTTTTTCTGAATATATTTCACCATTTATTTTTTTCTTTTTAAAGGGTGTTTGTACTCTCAGATTATAATTTTATTGCATATTTCATTTTAGTTTGGGGCTCAAATTATATATAATAAAATATTCTACATGTTGACATCTCTTCAGTTTCTACTGGTTTTCTTCCTCCAATAAGTCAGCTGTGTATCTTTGAACTTTATTTGCCCTTAAACTCTGTAATCTCTGTTTAAATAAAGTATATTTAACTGTTATCAGTTACTTCTATTCAGTGTCTATCTTCACTGGATTTTTTTTTTTCCTTTAACTATCATTTATCTTCAGGGACAGACACATTCATGAATTAAGGTTTGTGTAAGCTGTGCTGTATTTTACAGATAAACTCATTATTTAGCTATTTAAGAAGACTAGTACAGGATTAGACTTATTATTGCCATGTAAAGTCTTTGAACCAATCTTCAAGACACCTTTCAGTTTTTCATTCACCTTTGTCCTTCCTGCTTTAATTATCCCACAGTGGTTAGTAATGCTGTAACAGTGAAAATCAGCTAATTAGCTTATAATTAGCACACACTCCTTATTTTTTCATCTTTGGCTATCTAAAGCAGGCAAGAATATTCAAAAGAATAATAACTCTGGCGTACTAATCCTAGGCTCTATCCAAATATATGAAAATAAATCAATGTCATTTTTCTTTAATTTCAAGGATTAATCTATAAATCCTCAATTTTTCTCAGCAGACTTCTCACTATTATATAGATTTGAAAATTGGTAATTAATTGTTAAAACACAATTTTATATCATTTACTTTTGCATGTCTATTTTTTGAGTTATGAGTTACTCTGAAGTCAATAAAGTGGCCTGCAATAAAAACCCAGATATTAAAAAAGAAACAGTCTATTAGATATGTGTGTATTGAAACTATTGAAATTTCCATTAAAAAATATTTAATTCCATTGTGTTTCATTAAATCACAAATATTTTGACTACTATAGAGAAAATTGAATGCATTTAAATAAAAAACATTACTTGAAGAGGAAAAAACACATTCAATTCACAGAATTGCATAAAAAGACAATACAATCTGTGGCAAACATATAGACATTTATATAATTTACTCAGAGTTTTAAGAAAAAAATAATACTGTTTTTAATATTATAATTCCTGTTGGGCAAAACACAGGTATGTGGTTCACTACTGTATTCCATCAAAAATTTAAGTCACATGTCTATATCGATATCTATCTATTTATGCATGTGTACTCAGTCATGTCCTATTCTTTGCAGCCTGTGGACTGTAGCTGGCCAGGCTCCTCTGTCCATGGGATTTTCCAGAAATGAATACTGGGTGGAATCTAATTTCCTCCTTCAGGGAATCTTTCTGACCCAGGGATCAAACCTGCATCTTCTGTGCCTTGTGCACTGACAGGCAGATTCTCTACCACCGAGCCACCTGGGAAAACTTATCTATCTATACCATCTATATCTTTGACTATCTTAATGAGGTTCACACAGCCATAATCTGTAATTAATCCTTCATGATATATTTATCTTGATGGTTGCTGTTCAGTGTTCCTCAACTAATGTCCGACTCTTTGCAACCCCATGGACTGCAGCAAGCTAGGCTTCTCTGTCCATCGCCATCTCCTGGAGCTTGGTGATGCCATCCAACCATCTGATCCTCTGTCATCCCCTTCTCCTCCTGTCTTCAATCTTTACCAGCATCAGGGTCTTTTCCAGTGAGTTGGCACTTTGCATCAGGTGGCCAATGTACTGGAGCTTCAGCATCAGTCCTCCCAGTGAATATTCAGGATTAATTTCCTTTGGGATTGACTGGGTTGATCTCCAGCTGCCCAAGGGACTCTCAAGAGTCTTCTCCAACACCACAGTTCAAAAGCATCAATTCTTTGGCACTCAGCCTTCTTTATGGTCCAACTCTCACATCCATACATGATTACTGCAAAAACCATAGCTTTGACCTGAGGGACTTGTTGGCAAAATAATGCCTCTGCTTTTTAATATGCTATCTAGGTTGGTTATAACTTTTCTTCCAAGGAGTAAGCATCTTTTAATTTCATGGCTGCAGTTATCAACTGCAGTGATTTTGAAGCCCAGGAAAATAAAGTCTGTCACTGTTTCCATTGTTTCCCCATCTACTTACCATGAAAAGATTGGACCAGATGCCATGATCTTTGATTTTTGAATGTTGAGCTTTAAGTCAGCTTTTTTACTGTCCTCTTTCAATTTCCTCAAGAAGTTCTTTAGGTCATCTTCACTATCTGTCATAAGGGTGGTGTCATCTGCATATCTGAGGTTATTGATATTTCTCCTGGCAATCTTGATTTCAGCTTGTGCTTCATGCAGCCTGGCATTTGTATGATGTATGCTAAATGTAAGTTAAATAAGCTGGGTGACAATATACAGCTTTAATGTACTCCTTTCCTAGTTTGGAACCAGTATATTGTTCCATGTCTGGTTCTAACTTTTGCTTCTTGACCTGTATACAGGTTTCTCAGGAGGCAGGTAAGGTGGTCTGGTGTTGCCATCTCTTGAATAATTATCCACAATTTGTTGTGATCCACACAGTCAAAGGCTTTGGAGTAGTCAATAAAGCAGATGTTTTTCTGGAATTCTCTTGCTGTTTCCATGATCCAGTGAATGGTGGCAATTTGACCTCTGGTTCCTCTGCCTTTTCTAAATCCAGCTTGTACATCTGAAAGTTCTCAGTTCATGTACTGTTGAAGCCTGGCTTGGAGAATTCTGAGCATTACTTTGCTAGCATGTGAGATGACTGCAATTGTGTGGTAGTTTGAATATTCTTTGGCATTGCAATACTTTGGAATTGGAATATAAACTGACCTTTTCTAGTCCTTTGGCTACGGAAGTTTTCCAAATTTGCTGGCATACTGAGTGCAACACTTTAACAGCATCATATTTTAGGATTTGAAATAGCTTAGCCAGAATTCCATCACCTCCACTAGCTTTGTTTGTGTGATGGTTCCTAAGGCCCACTTGATTTCCCACTCTAAGGTGTCTAGCTCTAGATGAGTGATCACACGATTGTGGTTATCTGGGTCATTAAGATATTTTTTTTATAGTTCTATGTATTTTTGCCACCTCTTCTTAATATCTTATGCTTCTGTTAAGTCCATACCATTTCTTTTCTTTACTCTGCATATATTTGCATGAAATGTTCCTTTGGAACATTTTTCTTGATTTTCTTGAAGAGCGTCTAGTCTTCCCCATTCTACTGTTTTTCTCTATTTCTTCACATTAGTTACTTAGGAAGGCTTTCTTATCTCTCCTTGTTATTCTTTGGAACTCTGCATTCAGATTGGGTATATCTTTCCTTTCCTACAGTTATATGTTTATTCAATTTATATAATATAATGTTTTAGATACAAGAAAATATATTTTGAAAATAATTTTATTTGAATGCAAAAAGATTAGTCTAATATTCTGAGGGTTATTTTTTTTTCATTGATTCTGTTTAATATTTTTCAGACTTGGTTCATTCAGTAATATGTGATGGAAATAAATTGTCTACAGTTAAGGTTAAAGTTACATAATAAGTTTGCTATGCTGCTAGATACTTGGGGGCTTCCCAAGTGGTGTAGTGGTAAAGAATCTACCTGAAAATGCAGGAGATGCAAGAGAAGCAGATTCCATACCTGGACTGGAAAGATTCTCTGGAGGAGGAAATGACAACCTACTCCAATATTCTTGTATGGAAAATTTCATAGGCAGAGGAGCCTGGCTGGCATACTACATGGGGCCACAGAGACTCAGATGTGACTGAGCACCAGATACTTACTTTCAAAATAATAGCCATCTGATTATGTTATTTGAAACTTATAGGGGACAATGCACAAATACATATACTAACTTCGTAAAATATGACAAATTACCTATAAATAGCTACATCAAACTATTAAACACAAATATCAGTGTTGTCATGTTTATATTTGATTTTACATTAAAAAGGTAACCATATACACAGAGCATTTACTATCCTAATGAAAAGCTATCCAGCTAACTATCTTAAGTATACAAATTAATACCACAGAAGAATTATCCTTAATATCTTGAGATCATTAAATGTGAAATTCAAATGGTAATTTTAAACTATAGAAAAATATCTTAACAATCACTGCTAAGGTAAATATTTCTTAAATAGCGCATAAAAATCCTAATCACATAAGAAATAAACTTAATAAACTAGAATAAATTAAAATGAAGAATTCTATCCATCAAAAGATACTATCACGAGATAAGAAATTCCACCAAATGGTTTCATATACAGTGTACATATCCAGTGTCATGCTGGGTAAATGTTTAAAAACTAGCTTTCCAAGAAAAAAGTTAAAGCCCGGTTTTCAAATGTTTGCCAATATATGTGATGTAAATGTTTCTACCATGGCACATTTTCAAACTAATAAGCAGCCTTCAAAATTCTTCACACAACAGTTGGCTCTTATGAATCAAGTTGATCCACTCCAGTATATTAGTGAATGTATCCAGCTTAGGATTCAATTTTCATATGTATATAATAAAAAAGGATAGATACTATAATTATATAAGGATATATAATATGACACATAATTATAAAGTTTTTAATACCTTTAAGATATTCAAATTAAAAAATTCCCTCTATACACATCAAATGAACTGAAATAGAAGAATGAAAAGTCTCAAATATTACTGAGATACTATATACTCAAATATACAGAGCAACTGAACTGATATCCTGCTGTTGAAACATGATATAACCACTTTGATAAAATGTCAGTATCTACTAAAGCAGAACATATACATATCCTATATATCCAATAAAATATATACACAGATTCCCTAAAATACATGTTCCAAATGGCCATATAATCATTATTTATAAGAGCTGAAGTCTACCCAAATGCTTACAAATGGGGGAAAGGACCATAATCTGGATACAGTTTAATATTACACAGCAATGAGAATGAGTGATTCACCAATGCATACAATCTTACAAATGTAATTTAGAGAATAAGAACCAAAGCAGTACATACCATATGTTTACATTTATAAAATGTGATTAAGTAAGCAAGGTAATCTATCCTTCTAGAATTCAAGATAGTGCATATGCTCTGTGGGTATAGTTAAAGTAACTATATGAGATGGGGTTTCATATACTCTTTTTATCCTTTTGTTTTTTAATTTCTATGAGTGCTTGTTAAATGGGTATGTTCATTTTATGGCAATTCACAGAGACTGTGCCCTGAGATATGAGCAATTCTTTCTATGTATGATATGCTTATATAAGAATATTAAAAAGACTAGAGATTCAAATAGATCTTACAAATACTTTGTACCATTTTAAAGTTAAAATAATTTATCATTTCATTTAGTTATATTTGTAAACTACAAGCTACAAATTAAAGAACAAATTCTCAAGGATGAAATTATTGCTCTATTCATATCCAAATGAAATTTTATAAAAACTTCCATTATTAGCAGAGTCCTTGTGGTAGAGCAGACAATTCTAGGTGGTATTTTTTTTTCTTTTTTTAAAATCATACCTGGAATATTTCTAAGTACCCTACCAAAGAGAATACCTTTGAATGCCTAGAGGTGGTCGTTGCCTATAGTCACTTAAAACAACTTCTTTAATATACATTTCAGTAATCCTGTTTTATCATATGAAACAATAATGCTGTTTTATCACATCAAGAAGAGATTTAGTTCATTGTCTCTGCGTTTCCAAAGACGTCATTTTTGCCCAAATATGAAATGTATGATACAAATGCCCATGCTATCTGCAATTTATTTCTCAATTACAAGCTAAATCTTTATCAAGTTTACTATTAAGGAACAGATAGGTCCTGAAAATTCTCTTACTAAAATAACCCAATTAGTTTTACAACATAAACATAGTTTAGTTATATTCTGTAGTAATCAATTATAAATGCAAGCCATCTTCACACTTTTAACACGTTATTGAATGTATCAACCACATAAGTTAACAAATAAATAACATCCCCCAAATCACCTTAGAAGTTACTGGTCATTTTTTATCATTTCTATTTCTATAGCTATATGGTTTGCTTTCAACTCTCTAAAGCTCCAACATCAAACTTTCATAGAAGAACCCAATTTTGATAAATCCTGACAGGTGTTGGAGTTAACTTTCAATAACTCATTGCCCTAGTCATTGGCATCAAATAAACCTATATAAAAATTTTAATATATAATACTGTCATTTAGAGTCAAATAATTTTTCTCCATGGTATAAATCTTTACCTTTCTGAGCAAAGCTACAAATTCACTTAGGAATCTATCAAAGACTGCATCAAATGACTATCAGTTGACTATATTACCATAATCTACTCAAGAGTATAAACATTTGATAGAAAATATTGCATAGCTTCTTCAACATTTATGTAAAACTAAGGTAAAGTATCAAATTACCTAAGCAAATTCCCTTTACTGTTATTAATCAAGCAGAGGTAACAGGTAAATAAATCATACAATTTAGTATATTAATCATAATCTTACCACAGGCTCACAGGTTAGGAATTCAAAGAAAAAGTTCACCACCCTGAGACCTAAATAAAGTACAAGCAGAAATATTTTGTATTAGTAAAGATATTGCATTTTAATTTAAGATCATAAAATGTTAAATAGTGATTCAATATCATGAAAAATTTATTTTATGTGTAATTAGTGCACATATTTTGACTACAATATTTGTCTAAAATAGCATTGCTATTACTCAATTCACATCAAATTATTGTGATTTGAAATTAATTACTCTAATTTCAGCTCTTTAATGAAGGGATGACAAACAAGCAGAGAATTTTTATTGTCTCTTGCTTCTTGTGGGACTATGGGTGAGGGATATATTTGCAAACAAAATATATTTGCATATATTATTTTAGAAAGTCTTCTCAGTTACACTCGGTTAACAGTGTCAAATACACACACACACATATGCTATCATACACATGCATGCACACACGTGTACAAATATGGTTATTACACCACTGTTCAGTTGATGTGTTTTAATCAGTGGGTAATATATAGCTATTCATGAATATAAATCTTTTATGTTATCATTTTAAAGGTCATGTAGTATTCCATAGTTTGTTATACATCTTAAATTGTTTAAGATATTTAACAACAGCTCTTTATGAAACTGGTTATCGTTATTTTCACTGAATCAAGACATTTGATTACTATCACATGTGATCATATTTAGTAGTTAACATGCTTTGCAACAGTTTTATCATTTTGATGGAGTGGTAACTTACTAATCAACACACATTTACTAAGCCCTTAAATTTGCTTCCTGATAGGTAGATACTGTTTTCTATCAACAAAATAAGGAAACTGAAGATTTAATTTCTACCCTCAGTGAAGAAATTAGTAGCATTTATGAACCTTTTAGAAAACTCATGAATGACATATATAGGCAGGTACACTATTGTGTAATGTATTATCATGTTGGCTAAAAAGTTTGCTTGCATTTTTCTGTACTGTGTACTCTGGAAAAACCTAAATGAACTTTTTGGTCAACCCAATAAAAATTCATAAAACATACAAATTGTAATAGATTGAATCTCTATATTGTGCCAGTTCCTTATGAGTGGTGGTGGTTTGGAGGATATGTTTCTCTCAGGTTTCTAACCATTAAATCTTTTTTTATTGCTAATGAAGGAAACATTATGTAACATAGTTTATCTGATAAAAATATTATTTAATTCTTAGTAGAAATCATGTGTGGAAATGATCTTGACAGTACTATGAACCACTTGAAGAATGAAATAAAATATTTCTAACATTCTTTTTATCCAATATTAGTGGAAAATAAACTAGTACTATTAAGCATAAATATTTACATTATTTTTTATGCAAATTGAAATGCACATGTGGAGTTAAATCTTCAATAATGCATGCTCAGAATTTCTTGGTCCAAGTCATTGAACCAACTGGTGGCAGAGACTTGACTGTACTCTGAGTCTCTGATTCTCTCAGTCCATTGTGTTTTCCTCCAGTTACTGGCCATGCCTTCAGGTCGTCTTGCTCCAAGTAATTATTCTGTTTAATAGCCCTCTATAGTTTCCTGTGGTCATGTATGGATGTGAGAGTTGGACTATGAAGAAGGCTGAGCGCCGAAGAATTGATGCTTTTGAACTGTGGTGTTGGAGAAGACTCTTGAGAGTCCCTTGGACTGCAAGGAGATCCAACCAGTCCATTCTGAAGGAGATCAGCCCTGGGATTTCTTTGGAAGGAATGATGCTAAAGCTGAAACTCCAGTACTTTGGCCACCTCATGCAAAGAGTTGACTCATTGGAAAAGACTCTGATGCTGGGCGGGATTGGGGGCAGGAGGAGAAGGGGATGACAGAGGATGAGATGGCTGGATGGCATCACTGACTCGATGGACGTGAGTCTGGGTGTGCGGGGAGCTGCCCGTGAGAACGGGGTCCTTTGTCCAAAGGACACAGCTCTGGGAGCTGCCTCAGTCCTTGAGGGTTTGCTTGCAAACATAGCTCTCTGTCCCGCCACCCCAGAGATTAGGCGCTTATTTACTGCAAACACCTGGAGTTCTGTGCAAACTTCTCATGCACAGAGAAATGTTATCTGGTGTAAGAAATAATAACAGGGTGCCATTCCCATGCTCTCAAGATTTCTTGTGACTGTTTGTAAGATGTGTAGGTCAAACAAAGAAAATGTTAACTGTCTTGTCTTTCTCACGCTCTTCTGTATAAATATGAGATGCTGAATAAAGTTGGTGTCAGACTGCGTCCCTTCGTGGAGACGTGTCTGAATCTCTCGACCCCATCTTTGTTGTAGATTTCTCTTGCTTTAGTTTCTTTTCTCAGCCCCGCCGTGCACGTTCTCGGGACCTGATGGACTTTGCCGGCTGGCACCGGCATGGGTGAACTCCGGGAGTTGGTGATGGACAGGGAGGCCTGGCGTGCTGCGATTCATGGGGTCGCAGAGTCGGACACGACTGAGCGACTGAACTGAACTGATAGATGTCTCTGCTGCCTATCCTTTTTGCTAATTCCAGTGCACATGGACTAACTTTGCAGATGTCCTAAACTCACTATTCAACTACTTTCTGCTTGCATTTTCCCTATAGGAGCAAGGAAGGAGATGACGACTTGAAAAAGTCTACTTTCTGCTGATGTTGATTAAAAGGGAAACCTTTCCTAGTTGATCTGAATGCTATTTGATCTGAATGCTTATAACCTAGTTGATCTGAATGCTTATACATCTTAAAGTCATTCAAAGAATTATAGTGACTTTTCCCCATCCTTACCTCTTTAATCAAGAGGTGCATCCAGTTAAATTTGAGGCACATGTTAAAAAGTTAAGTATTAGAAACAATATTTGGTTGAAGCTAAGTATTGCCATTGGGGAATGAACTCCTTGGATACACCAATTGAAATTTTTAATTGTTATTATTATTTCATTATTAAAATTTAAATTCAAGCTTTAAGATTTGACATTATACTATAGAAACAATAATTTCTTTTAGCACTATCTGATCAGATGTGAACTCCGGGAGTTGGTGATGGACAGGGAGGCCTGGCGTGCTGCGATTCATGGGGTCGCAAAGAGTCGGACACGACTAAGCGACTGATCTGATCTGATCTGATCTGATCAGATGTGTTGGATACTCAGACTCAAAGTTACTGCTCATGCTTAAACTCAGGGATTCTAGAAATGACATTAAAGATATTTGCTTTTTGTTTTTCAAAGACAAGGTCAAGCCAGGGAGGTGATTTTAGGCCTACAAGAAAGCCAAAGCAGAAATATAGCCTACCCCAACATTAATCTGGGGCTTCCCTGTTGGCTCAGAGGTTAAAGAGTCTGCCTGGAATGCCAGAGACTGGGGTTCGATCCCTAGGTTGGGAAGATCCCCTGGAGAAGGAAATGGCAACCCACTCCAGTACTCTTGTCTGAAGAATTCTATGGAGGGAGGAGCCTGGTAGGCTACAATCCATAGGGTCTCAAAGAGTTGGACATGACTGAGCGACCTCACTTCACTTCACTTAAAATTAATCTACCCTTTTCAGTTGATACTGAGTACTGAGTTACACTCAAAGAGGAGAGTCCATTTTAACAAGATATGAGTGACATAAATATTTGGCAGGGGTGGGGGGCAATTTGTGGTGAAGAATGAGTTATTAAACTGTCAGTGACATTGGCACTAGGCTAGTGTTGTCCTTGATGCATTTCTAGAAATTTTATTTCATATAACAAGATTCAGCTAAATGAATTTGATCAGATAAACCTCTTCCATTTGAACTATTTGTATTTGGAGGAATAACAATTCAGAAAGAATGTATGCTGAAGCAAGTAAGCAAATTTCAGCAAAACAAAACAAAACATTATTGGTAATTCTGAAAGTCTAATATCCTAGACCTACAATAGTCAAGGAGGAATGTTTCATAGTAATCCCAATATAACTGTCAAATTACTGCAGAAATCCTGAAAAGTTGTACTTTAATTAGTATTTCTATAGATTATAGCTATTAACTAATGGATTTATTGGATATGTGCTGGAAAAATTCATGGAATTGGCATTTCAGAAGGTGATTTCTCTGATGTTAAGATGGTTTAAAGCACTTTATTTCTTCTTGGCTCAATTTTGCTGAAAGTTCAATTTTTAGAGAGAGTGACAGAAGGTTGAATTTTTAGATGATTTGGAAACCTGAACATTGGGGAGCTATTTTAAATAATTTAAAATATAATTACAAATTATTTTAAAGGCAGTCTGGCAGGTCTCATTAAAATGATATTTAGTTAGCAATGGATAAGTAACAATGCTAGGATCTCTACACTTTATTTCATATATCTTCAATTGGCATTCACTAAAATTTCTTCTGAGTATTTCTATTAATACAAATATGACACTATTTTCCACATTTTCAGATAAAAAATGAAAGCTAACAGTTGCCTGTATATACTCTAAAATATCTTATCACTAATACATTGTGAAGTCAAAATTCAACTCAAGCTTAATAAGTTCAGAATCTCAATTAAGTCATATGCCATAAATAATATTTACTAAAAATAAGAGATATATGAATCACAGGTTTAAATATTTTGAATGGGTCAACTAATTTAATTCTCAGCTGTGAGGAAGTTATTATGTAAATATACTTATTACAGGAGTTGTTTTGTTGTTTTGGTTTTAATCCAGAGATGCTGGCATCAAATTCTGTGATATACAACCCAGTTTCCACATGATATTTTACTACTATGCATATATGTATGCATATATATATATATGCTATGCTAAATCACTTCAGTCGTTTCCGACTCTGTGCGACCCCATAGACGGCAGCCCACCAGGCTCTCCCGTCCCTGGGATTCTCCAGGCAAGAACACTGGAATGGACTGCCATTTCCTTCTCCAATGCATGAAAGTGAAAAGTGAAAGTGAAGTCGCTCAGTCGTGTCCGACTCTTAGCGACCCCATGGATTGCAGCCTAACAGGCTCCTCCGTCCATGGGATTTTCCAGGCAAGAGTACTGGAGTGGGGTGCCATTGCCTTCTCTGATATATATAAACATATATATTAGATTCAGAGGTCAGGTAATTAACACATTTATTATATGTCTACAATCACCTTTGTGTGCTAAGTTGCTTTAGTCATGTCCAACTCTCTGTGACCCTGACCCTACGATCTGAGTCCGCCAGGTTCCTCTGTCGATGGGAATTTTCAGGCAAGAATACTGCCATTAGTTGCCATCCCCTCCTTCAGGGGACCTTCCCAACACAGGGATCAAACCCACATCTCTTATGTTTCCTGGATTGGCAAGCAGGTTCTTACCACTAATGCCAACCTGGGAAGCTCCTACTATCACCACTTGGGAAGCCCCTACTAACAGCTTAGTGGATCCTAATATTAATAGTAATATTAATAGTTGTTAACATGGTTGAATATCTACTATATGACAGGAAGTAGGTTAAGTACTTTAGGTTCAACTCATTTAATCGCTGGAACAATCCTATCAAATATGACTACCATTATTGTATAGATAAGACAATAGAGGGCTTCCAATGTGGCTCAGATGGTAAAGAATCTGCCTGCAATTCAGGAGATACAGGTTTGATCCCTGGGTCAGGAAGATCCCCTGGAGAAGGGCATGACAACGCACTCCAGTATTCTTGCCTGGAGAACTGCATGGACCAACAAGTCTGGTGGGCTACAGCCCATGGAATTGCAAAGAGTTGGACAGGACTGGTCAACTAACTTACACACACACACACACACAAGACAATAGAGAAATTTAAAAATGTACCCAAGAACATAGAGGTAGAAATGGTACAGCTGAATTTCAAATACAAACTCTCTTACTCTATTAGTTACATGCAGCATAGAAATTCTGATTCTTTTAATGAGGAGGAAATGTGAAAGAAATTGAGTTTTCATTCTATTCTATTTAGAATGAAACTTAAAACTTCAACTCCATAAAGCAGAGATACAACTATACTCTCAAATTTTTAAAATAAATCTACCATAATAGTAAATAAATTCTTCCAGTCTTACAGCTCCAACTTATTATGATTAATTTTAGATAGATAGCTCCATAGTGCCTAGTTTATTAAATGATAAATTGAAACTATACATGAACAGATATGCCAATTTCTAAAATTTTCTGCCAATGAATTTTAAAATACATTAGATTTTATAAAATATGTACATTTTGTGCAATATATATGCAGTTTTTGTATAAGTTATGAGAAACGCTTTCTTGGGAAACCAGATAGCCGTCTATCTACTTAGAAAATTGCAAAGAATATATTTTAAAAAAAAAAAACAAAACAAAGTTTGAACTCTTAATTCTTTGAAGAGTGTCAATCAAGCTTATCTACTCAGAAATACAATTCCCATTATAATTGCAGATTACATAGATGAGAGAAAAAAAGTAGTTTCAATGAAGTTTGGCATATTGTAAAATCTCAGTAAATAACTAATAAACAGCTACATAATTAATGCAATGCTTCAATAAAGAAATAATTGCTAGACAGTTCCCTAGGAAGAAAACAACCATTTAGGTGTTAGATTTTTACCTTAGCTCAGTAACACCCAAACTTTTTCAATGTCTTTTCAATGCCTAGATCATTTCTTTCAAAACAGATCTTAAATCCTGGGAAAGTTAGAGTGATAGCAATAAGTTTTAGAATTATCAACTCATCCCAAGATTAGATAATTTGTAAATATGTTACTTAACTCTAACTGTAAACAACAGATACAGCTACATGAAGTCAACTCAATAATCCACTTACCTATTCAATATTTACTGAGCAACTATGTGTCAGTCACTATTATTCCAGAATATGAGGTTAAGTGATGAACAAGACAAATATGGTCTTTTCTCATATTTTTTATATCCTGGTTACAAATATGGCACTTAATGGTTTTATATTTTATTGCCACCATCAAAAGCCACTACATATGCTGCCCTAAGAGACTAAAATCTTTCATAAGGATTGTTCTTCAGGTATTCCAAATCTTAGCTTAATACATTTTAATAAGTTCAAGTGGGTTTAACATTATGACAGAGAGTTCCAGTTATCCTCCAATATTTATCTTTCCCTATTTTTAGTAAAGGGCTGCTGACTTTTAAGTAGGTTAATGGCTACTTGGAAAAAGATTCTTAGTCTTGGTGTTATGAGACTAAACTCTGGAAAATGCATGTGTGTGGAAGTAGAGTGAGTGACTTCTAGGAAGTGGCCCTGAATATAGACAACATACCCATCTTTTCTCCCTATTCTCATTAATTCTCTAGCTGCTGCTGCTGCTGCTAAGTCGTTTCAGTTGTGTCCGACTCTGTGTGACCCCATAGACAGCAGCCCACCAGGCCCCATAGTCCCTGGGATTCTCCAGGCAAGAACACTGGAGTGGGTTGCCATTTCCTTCTCCAATGCATGAAGGTGAAAAGTGAAAGTGAAGTTGCTCAGTCGTGTCCGACTCCTAGCGACCCCATAGACTGCAGCCTACCAGGCTCCTCCATCCACGGGATTTTCCAGGCAAGAGTACTGGAGTGGGGTGCCATTGCCTTCTCCCAATTCTCTAGCTAGAATGCAGCATTAATGCCTGAAACTCTAGCTCCAGTGACCTTTCTTTTCTTTTTAAATCATGAGAGGCTACCTACGGCCCCCCACTCCTGCTCCCTTAAGCTCTACTCTGTAACAGTACAGTAATAAGATATGGACTGAATCCTGGACAGGGTGTGTCATCTCAGGCTTGGATGGAAAACCATTTGAATATCTGAGAAATTCTATAGACACAGAAAGCAGATTAGTGGTTTTCAGGGACTGAAGGGTGAGCAGAAGGTGAATGACTGCCAATAGGTACAGGATTTCTTTTCAGATCATGAAAACATTATAAAATTAGATAGTGGTGCGGGCTGTGCAATGCTGTCTACCTGTACACTAAAGCCACTGGATTGCACACTTTAAAAAGTTTCATGAAAAAATAATCTTACGGTATGAGAATTATATCTTAATAAAGCTATTATAAAATTACTTGTACCTTGAATCACCTTATTAGTTTAATATGATCTCAAAGAATTTGGATACATTTTACTGTGACAGAAAACTAATTGTACAGCATATTCTTTGGGGACTCAAATTTGTCTGAACCTTTTAGTTTCCAACTATGCATTAACATGTTTGTATGCATTAGAGAAAATTAAAATGACAAAAGATGACAATATTTCTTCCATGGTTTAAACTCTACTGAGGAAAGATGTTATTTGTGAATTAACTCCACAAATCATAATATCCCAGGGCTTCTGCAAAGATTTCATTATATAATTGGAAGATATTTGAAAACTCAAATGCATGACTAGGAAAAAAAAAAAAAGTTGCCAAAAACATTATAGACTGGAATTTGTGTTTTAGGCTGCTGGTAGAGGAGCCTGGTAGGCTGCAGTCAATGGGGTCACTAAGAGTCAGACACGACTGAGCGACTTCACTTTGACTTTTCACTTTCATGCATTGGAGAAGGAAATGGCAACCCACTCCAGTGTTCTTGCCTGGAGAATCCCAGGGACCGGGGAGCCTGGTGGGCTGCCATCTATGGGGTCGCACAGAGTCAGACACAACTGAAGCAACTTAGCAGCAGCAGCAGCAGAGGTGCCTTTGATATTTTTGTAACTGAACAACTATCTGCTTTGAAACTGTGCTTACAAAAATACAAAATGTTAAAACCTCTAACTAAAGTTTTATCCTCATTAAAAAAAAGTATCAAATTAAAGTAATTATTACAAATATTTCTGGTGTCAGGGAGATATAGAAATAACATCAAGCAATCCAAATTGAAAGTAGGTATTTACATGTTTTAAACTAAAATGTATAGATCCTCACATTTAATATTTTGACTCTTAAATATCACTATCCTTAAACATGTCACTCCAAATTATTCAAAATATTAAAATTTTATAAAAATTTTGTTGTGTTCATATGATCGGCAACAATAACTTCCAACTACAAATGGGGGCATTATAAAGAGATTATCCAAATTCTTTTTCAAGAGTGACAATGTCATACCATAATTTTCCTAAGTTGACATTCAGCTGTATTAATTAATAGAGTTTCAGAAATAATAATGTTCATCATAAAAGTCATTGTGTTATAGATATCTATACATTTGGAAGAAATTAAAATTGTAAACTGTAACTTCCAGCATAATATCACAATTTTTTCATTACTGGAGTTGGTTATATTGAGAAATCTGTAAGAACCTATGAAAGTTCACAGAACTGGTTTAACTTTATACAAATTATTCGGTAACTATAGAAACATTAATTTTCATCTCACATCAACTGTTGCCAAAGCTCTGATAAACTCTGGAGCTTCAGTTCTGCACCTGCCATCATTACTCTTAGATCCTTCTCTCTCCCTGTTCTCAAAACAGAGCTGTATTGGGGCCTCACAGTCCCTTTCTAGCTATTTCTGCATAATTGGATACTTGAATCAGATCAGATCAGATCAGTCACTCAGTCGTGTCTGACTCTTACCCCCTGGAAATACCCAGTATTCCTCCTGCTTTTCCTTTTACCATTTTCATGGCAACTACCAACACAGAAGTAGAAGTAAAGTGTATGTCAGTGCCTCTCAAACTTAAAAGTACATACTTCTGAAATATACATGAAAATCACTTGTGATTCTTAATAAACTGTAGATTCTCACGGAAGTTCTGGACTTGTTAGAACCAGACTCTCATGGCCTGTTCCAGAATTAAGGACCAGAACCTTCATTTTAACCATATGGGCAAGGTTTTTAAGCCACAGGTCCTTTATCTCTTAAAATGAGGTAGTTTTAGATCATGTACTTTGAAACCTCTCTGTCTCCATTTAATTTCCCTTTCACTCTAATCCTCCCCAGCTCAGTGAAATGATGTTCAATAAAATTGTCTCCTCTAATCCTTGGAAAAGAAAGTTGCTATACCAAAATGTTTGCTTCCTGCTTTGCTATTCTACCACACAACTAGCCATATGTGTTGCTCCTGTTTCATCATCATTATTATTTCCTAACAATTACCTACCCATTACATTCCTAATAGCCACTAAAGTGAACTATTTCCAATCTCTTCTCTTTTTCTGTTCTTTTTCTATATTTCATTCTCTCTCCTGCTATGACATAATTTGCTCATACATTTTAAGTGGATTAAAGTTATTCATGTTAACAACTTCAATTTTTCTATCTCCAATTAAATAATGTACCTATATATTCATCCATTCCTCATGTATGACTTTATATTCAAGAAAACAAAGGTCCGTCTAGTCAAAGCAATGATTTTCCCAGTAGTCATGTATGGATATGAGAGTTGGACCATAAAGAAAGCTGAGTGCTGAAGAGTTGATACTTTTGAACTGTGGTGTTGGAGAAGACTCTTGAGAGTCCCTTGGACTTCAAGGAGATCCAACCAGTCCATCCTAAAGGAAATGAGTCCTGAATATTCATTGGAAGGACTGATGTTGAAACTGAAACTCCAATACTGTGGCCACCTGATGCAAAGAACTGACTCACTGGAAAAGACCCTGATGCTTGGAACGATTGAGGGTAAGAAGAGAAGAGGACAACAGAGGATGAGATGGTTAGATGGCATCACCGACTCAATGGATTTGAGTTTGAGTAAGCTCCGGGAGTTGGTGTTGGACAGGGAGGCCTGGAGTGCTGCAGACCATGGGGTTGCAAAGAGTCAGACACGACTGAGGGACTGAAATGATTCAAGAAAAAAGACTTTCTTTCCTTGTATTTTTATTTTCATCTTCTTTTGCCTATCCTAACTTCACCTTTTATGCTTTTTCTAATGACAATTTCTCATTCTCCGTTTAATTGTTCCTTTCAACCTGTAATTTCAAGCCTTTCTTTTCCTGGAGAACTTTGCCTTTGACCCACTTACTTCTCCAAGCTTCCATCTTTTACTTTCCTTTTGGGTGGGCAGTCTATACTTACTTGCTATACATAACAATATGTTGTTTACCCTAATAATGATAATGACATTCTCCATCGATTATCTCCAATAGTGCCAAAACACCAGATCATGTTCTTTTTTAAAGTCATCATCACCCTCAAATAACTAACAGCAGGTGTACTTGTTGACTATTCTTCCTTCCTTCAAGTCTCTTATTCCAGTGATTCCATTAGTGCCTTACTTTTTATTTTTAGGTTTTATTTTTGTATTTAATATTCTGATGAATACAACTTAAGAATTTTGCTGTGCTTTTTTTTCTCCTTCCTAAGGATCTTTAAATGTAGGCAGTCTTGCAGCATGTTTATGTTCAGCACCAAGCACAAGGCCCAGGGATGTAGCTATGCTTGGGGATTTTCAAATGAATTATGTGAATCAGTGTACTGGTGTATTTTATGACTCTCGTGTTTCTATGTCTTCCATATCTGAAATTACCCTCATACTCATGACTTCAGGTACCAGCTCTAAGGGTAGTATTTCCAAACCAGTTTTTACAGATCTGCCTGTAGTCCCCAGTTCAAGTTCTATTTTCCAACTTTGTGGTAGACATTTCAACATACCTATGGCACAGTTAACTTGAAGTCAAAATGTCCAAAACAAAATCCATTCCTGTCTTGCCAAAACCCACTCAACTCTCTGGATTCTACTGATACATCTAATGTCATTTTTTCAACTTCTTTGGCATATAACATTACAGAATATAACACTAAAATATATATAACATTTATTATATATGACATAATATAACACTTTAAGGTATACAATGTGTTGAATCAAAACATATTTGTATCCTGGTAAGATTATAACTAAAACCTCAGCTAACATCTCCATCATACAAAAAGATTATTATTCTTTTTGTGGTGAGATCACTTAAAAATCTACTCTCTTAGCAATTTTTTTATGTATAATATGGTATTGTTGACTATAATTACAATGCTGTGATTAGATTCCTGCAACTTATTCACTTACTAGGAAATCTGTATTATTTGACATGTCACTATTCTCCCTACCTCCTAAACCATGTATGCTCTGATTGGAGGTTGTGAGTAAGGGAAAGCTGGAGGTAGGTTAACTAGAGCAGGGCACTCAATGTGATTGACTGGGGAGCATTTTTAGCTTTCTCTAGTTGGTTTTGAGGAGAAGGCAATGGCACCCCACTCCAGTACTCTTGCCTGGAAAATCCCATGGACGGAGGAGCCTGGTAGGCTGCAGTCCATGCAGTCGCTAAGAGTCGGACACGACTGAGCAACTTCACTTTCACTTTTCACTTTCCACTTTTCACTTTCATGCATTGGAAAAGGAAATGGCAATCCACTCCAGCGCTCCTGCCTGAAGAATCCCAGAGACAGGGGAGCCTGGTGAGCTGCCATCTATGGGGTTGCACAGAGTCGGACACGACTGAAGCGACTTAGCAGCAGCAGCAGCGGTTGGTTTTGAGTTGGAAGCAGGAGACAAACATTAACAAAGTTGGTAATCACTCACTTGAAAATATCCTGAAAGTACTGGACTTTCCTAACCACACTGAGCCAACTGATGCAAAAGTTGTGGCTTGGATTCCTAGGCTTATTGATCAGAGCTTTAGTGTCATATATGGTCTTATTGTTGTCCACTTATGACTCCACTTATGTCTCTCATGACTATTTTTCTCCTCCAATCATAGGAAAATTGTTCAACTATTATTAAGTGAGCCATTTATAATACATTGATGAATATTTGTTAATACAACAAAAATCTAATACAATTGGCATCATGAGAATTATTATGTGGCTACAAATGCATAATAAAGTTGTAATTTCTGCAGCACATGGGCTCAGTCATGGTTCATTGGCGCTACAGCGTGGGCTCAGTAGTTGTGGCACATGGGCTTAGTTGCTCCATGGCATGTGGAATCTTCCAGGACCGGGAATCGAACCCATGTCCCTTGCATTGGCAGTGCTGAAGTTACTGAAGCCCACCTGCCTAGAGCCTGTGGTCCACACAAGAGAAGCCAGCACAATGAGAAGCCCACATATCACAAGGAAGAGTAGCCTGCTCTGGCCACAACCAGAGAAAGACTGCACAAAGCAACAAAGACCTAATGTAGCCAAAAATAAAGTAAATAAATATTAAATAAAAAAGAAAACCAACAAGAACCTAGTGTATAGCAATGGAACTCTGCTTAATGTTATGTGGCATCCTGGATGGGAGGGGAGTTTGGGGGAGAATGGACACATGTATATATAAGTCTGAATCCCTTGCTGTTCATATGATACTATCACAACATGGTTAATCAGCTATATCTCAATAAAAAGCTAAAAAAAATAAAGATGGGGTAATTTGAGTACCAACAAAATAATAAAGTTGAAATTTTTATGAATTGAGTTGTATGTACCAAAGTATGTTTTTTATATCAAAAATGTTTTTATTGAACATTCTTATGTCTCCTAGTTATCAGCTATTCAATATGAAACATATTCAAACTGCATTAAAGATAATTTAATTTGTCTCAATACTTAAGATATTTTCCCTATGATTCTATGAGGGAAAATATCTTTCTTTCAACAACTTAAATACTAGGTTTCTTTATTTCTTAACTAGAAGAACCCATGAATATTTTCATACTTATCCACCTTTTCTATTACGTAGGCTAGATGTTGTTAAGTAAAAGAGATCTACCCAGATCTAATGCACTTAGATCTAATCTACTTAGCCCTGAATCCATTTGTAGGCTATCTTGACAACTGTCTATTAAAAATAGAGAAAGAAATTTTTTTCTTTAATATGATTTCTATAATCTTTTATTCAATAGCATAGGAGATATATTTTACCAGTGTTTGAAGAAATTTTTAGCCATGCCCTTGTTCTCACATTAGCAAGTATTTATTGAACATCTATCATGTATCTAAATATAATACCAGATAATGGGAAACACAAAGCATTACCCCCTTTTTTATGATGTTTAGTTAGAGAAGACATTTAGTAGAGAAGCCAGTCTATCAGATCAATGTTAAACAATAAAGGAGGAGAAAATGTGTATAAAGAGACAAAATATATGATACAAATACAACTTTTGTACATAGAGAGACAGGGGAGGAAAAAGCAGAACTTTATTTAGAGGAAAACAAACTTGGGATCAAATCCTAGCTGTATCGTGTCTGGCAAGTCATTTAACTTACTGAGGCATCATTAATAATTATAATTGACAATAATAATGATGATAGCAAACACATGTGAGGATTACATGTGTTACAGGATTTTTCATACACTAGTCAATTTAATCAGTCTTCCAAACAACTCTAAGTGGCAGATACTTATATCTATTTTATAAGTAAGTTAACTGAGGAACACAGAAATAAGGAACTCAAGGACATAGATCTAGTCAGGAGAGGAGTCTGCTAATGATATAGTCTCATTGGTCACCATAATTTATTTGAAATAATTTAAAGGACCTCTATGGTAACTGACGCTTGGTACCTGTCCTCATAAATATCCATTTGTTTCCTTCTAACTGAGTACAAGTTACCATGCCTGCTTCTCAAACTTCAGAGTGTATCAGAATGGCTAAAGGGGTTGATTGTACGCAGATATTTGGGCCCTGCCCCCATAGTTTCTGATTCTGTAGTGGGGATTACAGTCCCAAATTTTGAATTTCTAACAAGATCCTAGGGCATGCTGCTGCTGCACCACCCTACTTTGAGAACCCCTGAGTCAGTACTTACTAACAGAATCACACTTATCTGGTCTTGGCCTCTTACGTTCTAAATCTAATAAAATTCTGTTTTGAGAACAAAATAAATACAACAGATTAGTTAGCAAATAGAAAAATGCCCATGTAAGTTATTTACATTTGTAATAATCAAATCTGGTTAAAACTTATAAAATAAAACCCAAATGGAAACAAAATCCAGTTGGCTAAATATACCATACCAATCACCTACTGTGGGATAATTTATAATGTTTCCACTTTTTGAAGTACATTTACAAATTAGAATCATGGAGCAAATATTGTTCTATAATCTTTTTTTTCCCATAGTGCAATCTATAAAAATCATTTTCTATTCTGCTACAATATGAGTTCCATAAGAGCAGAGGGTTTGTTTCCTTTGTGGATACATCCCAAGTATTTAGGACAGCATCTAACATGTGCCTGGAGAATCCCAGGGACGGGGGAGCCTGGTGGGCTGCCGTCTCTGGGGTCGCACAGAGTCGGACACAACTGAAGCAACTTAGCAGCAGCAGCAGCAGCAGCATGTAGTAGTTGTTCCTAAATGTTTGCATGTCTCATTATTTCTTTTGGTTTACAGGAATTACTGAGTTTAAAAATATAAATGGTTTTACTACTTTGGATTGGTATTAACAAATGACCTCCAGGAAGACTAAACTAGTCTCCACTCTCACCAGCCTGGAGGACTTGTGCATATGTCCCTTCCTCCTAAATACTCCTGCATCAGCCAATAGTAACATTTATTGCTACGTGTTTACCATATGTTGATTTTCAAATTTTAGCATCTCTAAAATCAGGATGTGTACACGATGGCATATTTTAGTTTTGTTTTTTTTTTGTTGTTTTTTTCCTTTTGTACAACTCTATAAAATAATGATTTGTCTTTATAATTCTGTCACATTTTAGGAAAAACAAAATCCAGTGACACATAAATCTTACTGCTGCATTTGTAAACACTAGTCATAATTACTTCAAAAGCTATCTAATACTGTTAAAATTTTGAAAGATCACTGGAACACTAGGTGATGAATGTTGTCATAGGCTGCTGATTAACTTCCTGAGAAGTATCTTACTTTCCGTGTGCTTACTGAGGAATCAGAAACAAGAGGACCTGTCTTAATGACTACAAATCAATATTATGTGTATTGTGCTTTAGAAAGATAGAAGATAAAGAGAACATGTTACAAGATTTAAATTAAAAAAAACAACTTAAACAAAAGAACATGTTAAGAAATAAATGATATTTGGCAAAACTAATACAATTATGTAAAGTTTAAAAAATAAAATAAAATTTAAAAAAAAAAAGATCAGCCTTTAAAAAAAAAAAAAAGAAATAAATGAAAGTATGTTAATACAGATGCAACCAAATCCCTGTAATATTTCCATGGGAAAAAAATGTATAAAGTCTTTAAGAGAAGATAGCTCAGTTGGTAAAGAGCTCCCCTGCAATGCAGAAGACCCCAGTTTGATTCCTGGGTCAGGAAGATCCCCTGGAGAAGGGATAATCTACCCATTCCAGTATTCTTGGCTTCCCTTGTGGCTCAGCTGGTAAAGAATCTGCCTACAATGAGGGAGACCTAGGTTCAGTCCCTGGGTTGGGAAGATCCCCTGGAGAAGGGAAAGGCTACCCACTCCAGTATTCTGGCCTGGACAATTCCATGGACTGTCTAGCCCATGGGGTCGCAAAGAGTCAGACATGACTGAGTGACTTTCACTGAGTGACTTTACTGAATTTATCTGACATATGCTATAATGGCAGTGTTGATTTTACTCTCAAATATTAAAATTAATAGCATACCTTGTGGGCTACAGTCCATTGGGTCACAAAGAGTCAGACACAACTGACCAACTAAGCACAGCACAATAACATACCAGATAAAACTATTGCATGTTTTTTCACCATTATATAATTTTCAACGTTTTAAATCTCTAAAAGTAAATATTTCTTTGGTCAGTTACTTAGAAATAAGAAAGATGAAATGGTGTGGATTGCTGCATAAAGAATAAGCATAAGAATGGTCAAGTTCATTAGTGATACATACAAAAATTTTTTAATCTGATATTTTTTGCCACAAAACTGAAAATATCTTATTGGAATGAAATATTGATTTTTTTCCTAAGACTCAGGTTCTCCAAATGGGGATACAAAGAGTTCATACCTCATTACTAGAACTAATGGATACAATGCATGTAAAGTGTGTAGAAAAGTTAGGGTGTATAACAAGTATTCAACAAATAGCAACTATCTCACAATGACATTGATGATTAAAATATTTAGAAAATCAATCTATGCACCTGCTCTAAGCTTTAATTTCTCTTTTCATGTTTACTTCTGTAATTAACAGAGGATTCATAGCAGTAGTGGTAGAATTGCCCACCTTCATAAACATGGACATAGAAAAGAAAAAAAAATTAGCTTCCTTTCCATTGCTGTGAAAGGGGGAAGGAATGCAAATATGTATAGGTATACCAAAGATTATATCTATATTCACCTCTGCAAAGGTTTAACTACTCAGCAATTTTTCTCACTGAGGAAAGGGAAATGTGTTTTGTTGTTTCTGTTGTTATTTTTCCTTGGATTTTGATAGTCAATTAAGGACTCCTTATAAGAGAATATGATGAGAATGGGGTTTGAAGCAAGAGGGAATGCCTCCAAAGGAGATACTGAGAATATGGGAGGGAATTATTGCAGATTACAAGAAGGTTGGAGGACAAATGTCAAATGATTGAGCATGAGGGCATTCCCAGGGAATGTTGTTCCCTCAAGAATTCTTGTTCCCTCAAGAACAAAGGGAGTTCTCCTAAGAAAGGAGAGAATTCTCTGTCCTAAAAGTCAGACCTAAGGGAGAACCAAAGTGAAGGTAGTGGAGGAAGGTCAGCCATTTTCCACCTGATCATCAGTCTTTGTTGGATTGAAATTCTCCAGTAATCTAGTTGTCACTTGGAGAAACTGTTCTTTAACACTGCATGCCACCAACTGACTGTGCAGGAAGAGTGACACCCTTTATGAATTAGTTCAGTATCCTTTTCATTACTTTCCAAAAGCATCTAATTCCCAAAGACCTGCAACTAGAGTAAAGGTGGTTGGAGTGCTGTCCATCTACTGAATTAATAGTAGTAGAGGATAACATCTGTACATGGACAATGGATGGCAGGAAATAACATAGTAATTACAATTCTATAGCATTTCTGTGCATTAAAGATGTCAGTTCAGTATGAACCAATTTAGAATCAAAGAAGGAACACTTGATAGTCGAGTCAAAAATAAAAATAAACATTCAAAGATAAATATATTAGAGATATTTCCTTAGACGCAAATGTTAGTGTCTTGTCAATTCTCAAGATGAGCGATGTAATAGAAGTAATGAAAAACACCACTCCTATTAGCTCCACTGCCAAATATTTTGTCCTTTGGAGTTTGTGTGTAATCCCATGAACATACAGCAGTTCATATTTAACTAGGAAAAAAAATGGTATTTGTACTTTAGAACACATATATTTATGTATGTGCAAAGGAATACATGTGTACATTATCACTATGCTTAAGTTAAATAGGCATTAATTTATATAGATTGTATTTATTCTAAGCCTTGGTCAAATGCCAAACTTAAAATATACGTAATATTAAAAGTATCTTTAGTGAATACTTTCTGAGCAGAGAGGCCAGATAAAATAAACAGCATGATAACCGAATAATTCCTGAATAATTCTTATTTGAGTATTCTACATGTTACACATGTATTATACATAAACACATTTATATAGTCAATAAAATATTCAGAGATACACTTTCCATTTCCTTAATGTTTCTTGAAGAGATGATGTCACATTGTATCATCTCTATATTTTCCATTGTACACTTTATAGAAAACCATATTTTCTCTTCTATTTAGAGAGGTTGATGGTTACTGTTAATACACAGAAATATATTTTAAAATGCCACTAGACCTTCATATATAATTTGTAATGTTAGCATGACTAGCGTGACTTTCCTGAGACTAGCAAAATGTACAAAAAATGATTGATTGCTAATATTCTTTCAACATTCAGTGACAAATCAAAAGCTGAAATTATACAGTCTAGGATATGGTTAAATATTAAGACTTCATTGTGTGCACTAGTCCATATTCTTCAAACCAAGATCTAAATTGCCTAAGAGGACTATGTGTATGAATTGGACAGTGAATTGAACTATTATTAGCTTAAATTCATTTTAAATATTTGGATATATATATATAACACATTCTGCCCTCAATTTAAAAAAAAATGTCATTCAGATTATAAATTAGTATATATGATATTATTCACAATCACAGAAGTCAGTATACAAAATTAATCATGAAATTTGTATCCATTATTTTGGTAAGATTATTCTGCTCTGAAGGAACTGGATGGGTCAGAGAAAGAAAATACCTCAGACTGGGAAAGCAAGTATTTAGCTGGAATGGAGACGCAATGACTTCTGTCAAAGTAGCTGTAGGTGAGAAGCTCTCAGTGGTCTCTCAAAAACTAACAGAATTGAGAAGAGAGAAAACAGCCCTTAAACACATGCCCAGTCTCTAACATTGAAGTGAGGGCGAAGGCAAGGAGAAAGATCAAAACCATACTTAAGAGAAAAAAGTGGGAAAAGAGAAAACCACCTCCATTGCTGAGTATCAGCCCATCCAAGTGAGAAAGGGGAAAAGCTCCTAACTCTGAACAAAGTTAAAAATGTTTATTACTATAGTATAATAACAGCATGTTAATTATACTAAATGAAGAATATTTTCTATGTAAAAATGACAGAAAAGTTATGGGCCGCGGTTTAAATTTCATTTAGGAATAAAGAACTAGTCCCATACATTAACCATAAAAAAAGGAAGCAAAAATACTAAAGTTGCTTCAGGATGACATTCTTTGAGTATGGACTATTTATGATGATTATAGAAATAATTCATACTTAGAGAACTACTCATGAGCAAACGTATCATACAATTGCAAAAACTAAAGTAGGGGAGAATTTTATAAAGCTAGGGAAAGTCAACAGAGTGAAGTATGGCAGAAAAGTCAAGACATAAAACAGTAAGAAAAACAAAAAACAAACAAACAAACAAAAAAAACAGTGGTTTGTGGGGGGAAAAATGTCATTGATAATGATGGAGAAAGCAATTTGGTCAAGAGTGCAAGTGGGGAAATGAAACAGGTGGACAAGAAAGAGAGGCAACAGAAATACACATATTTGTAAAGTTGGCAGTAAATAGAGAAGTAATAATATATATAATAGAATGGACAATGACAAATACTAAATCAGTAGTGTTGGTAAAAGAATGCACGCTGCTGCTAAGTCGCTTCAGTTGTGTCCGACTCTGTGCGACCCTAGAGAGGGCAGTCCACCAGGCTTCCCTGTCCCTGGGATTCTCCAGGCAAGAACACTGGAGTGGGTTGCCATTTCCTTCTCCAATGCAGGAAAGTAAAAAGTGAAAGTGAAGTCGCTCAGCTGTGTCCAACTCTTAGCGACCCCATGGACTGCAGCCTACCAGGCTCCTCTGTCCATGGGATTTTCCAGGCAAGAGTACTGGAGTGGGTTGCCATTGCCTTCTCTGAAAGAATGCACATCTTTCCCTAAATTTCCTTACTATTCAAACTAAATTTTTTTGTCGTGTCATAGTTTTCATTATTCCTGTTTCTCATATAAAGGTTAAATGCCAAAAAACTTATGTGTCTAGATTAAAAACTTTTTTCCTACAAACTATTATATAGTCAGGATTTCAAGATTTCAGCAACTCTAAAGAAATTCCAAAAGGCTTTCTTAGAAATCAGATTTCATGGTAGCCTATTCTGTTCACCTATGATATAATTCATTTTTGCTGTCTTAAGTTATATTCACCAGAAAATGTGTGAGATGATAAAAGCCTACAGTTTTATGCCAATAAGTTTGGGTGATTTATTCCACAGAAACAAAAGAACTAATATAAAGCAAATAAAGGAATAAGCAGTCAAAAAATACAGCAGTGTAAAAAGTACCACAAAGGAACAATGGGGAAAAAGACATAGGAACTCAACTCTGTTAACAAGAATCTTGGATAGGGATTGAAAAAAAAAAAAAATAGGAACTATTCCAAGTGTGGAAATTGGAAAAGGCTTTCTAGGTAGAAAAATCACATGAAAAAAGGTATGGAAATCTGAGGAAGTAGCATGATTCAAAAAGTGACAAGAAGTTTTGTGTATTGGTTGCTTAAATGCAGGTGGAGTCTATTAAGAAGGTTTGGAAAAGCATCCCACATTTCATGCATCTTTGTAAATGACTAACATGTGCAAGATGTGAAATTCTCAAATTGATTACTTGGTTATAGTAAGTATTATATCTCAACCATATACACTTGACATATGGCTAAATTAATTTATTTTGCCAAGATTATCTAATTAATGAATACTGGAACTTAGATTCCTACCTAGGCACTGGTCACTGTATTATACTGCCTCTCTGTTACACTGAGATTTCAGTAGAGAACACCTGTTCTATGTCTCCATGAGAATTCAAATTTTCCATGTTGAAATAACACATTTTATACTATTTTCCAAATATGTTTTATGAAATACTAATCCTAGAGATATCTGGTTGTGAAATGGTCAAATAAGTCTAGAAACTCAGGTCACCAAAATATTTTCTTGGAGATTCACAATTGATGCTCATTTCTTTAAAGTTCTCAAAACTCCAATAAAAATGAAGCCTGTTTAATTATTTTAAAAGAGTATTATGACACATTTCATTCTCTTGAGTTATTTTCAACTGGTTTCAACTTTATTTGGGGTAATTATGTTTCTAATTGCTCTTAACATCTCACTGAATGACTCATTCAGAAGTGTTAATCAAGGATGAAATAACTGAATCTTTTTCTCATTAAAAATTGGCTTAACCATTACAGACATTATTCTACAAACAAAAGCATCCACACTAAGGATGCGCTCTAGCTCTGAAAAATCTCATATTTATCATGCAGGTGAATAGAAATGATAGAACGCTTTCACCAGCAGATAGAATTTTCTTATTCTTTTTGCTAATGGAGATTCTCTTTCTTTCTTCACTTTCTTCTTATTCCTAGGTCCTGTGACAAACCTTATCCTGTCATTATTCCTTAACCTCCTCTCCACTTTTGGCCCTTCCCAAATATTGTTCCTGACTTAATCACCACATCTCAATTTCCTGCTGATATTCAGAGGATTGAACATGAAGGTAGAAAGTTAAATCCTTGAGATCAAATAAAAATCAAAATGAACCTAGGCATATTTTAGTTTAATTGTTACTCAGTTGGTCACTGTCAACTTCTGATGACCAGCCCCTGCATTCTTCATCTTCAAGACTCTTATCTCTTTTGCAAAACTTCTTAAACCATCACTGCACTGTAAGTTTGTCAGACTTCCTGGGCCAAATGGGTTTTTGATGTTGTGTGTTGTCTCTGCTACTTTATGACCCATTTTGAACTCAAATAAAAAAGCTGCTCGAGTTTGCTTTTAAGAAGTGTTGCTTTCAATATGCCAGCCAATTTGGAAAATTCAGCAGTGGCCACAGGACCGGAAAAGGTCAGTTTTCATTTCAATACAGAAGAAGGGCAATGCCAAAGAATGTTCAAACTACCAGACAATTACACTCATTTTGCATGCTAGTAAGGTTATGCTCAAAATCCTTCAAACTAGGTTCAGCAGTACATGAATCAAAAACTTCCACATGTACTAGCTGGGTTTAGAAAAGGCAGAGGAACCAGAGATTAAATTGCCAACATTTGTTGGATCATAGAAAAGGAAAGGAGATTCCATAAAGACATCTACTTCTGCTTTATTGATTATGCTAAAGCATTTTACTGTGTCAATTTCAAAAACTGTGGAAAATTCTTAAAGATACGAGAATACCAGACCACCATAACTGTATCCTGAGAAACATGTATGTGGGTCAAGAAGCAACAAAATAGAAACTTACATGGAACAATTGACTGGTCAAAATTGTGAAAGGAGTACAACAAGGCTCTGTATTTTCACCTTGTTTATGGCAGAAATGAAGAGAAACTAAAAAGCCTCTTGATGAAAGTGAAAGTGGAGAGTGAAAAAGTTGGCTTAAAGCTCAACATTCAGAAAACGAAGATCATGGCATCTGGTCCCATCACTTCATGGGAAATAGATGGGGAAACAGTGGCTGACTTTATTTTTGGGGGCTCCAAAATCACTGCAGATGCTGACTGCAGCCATGAAATTAAAAGATGCGTACTTCTTGGAAGGAAAGTTATGACCAACCTAGATAGCATATTCAAAAGCAGAGACATTACTTTGCCAACAAAGGTCTGTCTAGTCAAGGCTATGGTTTTTCCAGTGGTCATGTATGGATGTGAGAGTTGGACTGTGAAGAAAGCTGAGCACCGAAGAACTGACGCTTTTGAACTGTGGCGTTGGAGAAGACTCTTGAGAGTCCCTTGGACTGCAAGGAGATCCAACCAGTCCATTCTGAAGGAGATCAGCCCCGGGATTTCTTTGGAAGGAATGATGCTGAAGCTGAAACTCCAGTACTTTGGTCACCTCATGCAAAGAGTTGACTCATTGGAAAAGCCTCTGATGCTGGGAGGGATTGGGGGCAGGAGGAGAAGGGGACAACAGAGGATGAGATGGCTGGATGGCATCACGGACTCGATGGATGTGAGTCTGAGTGAACTCCGGGAGTTGGTGATGGAGAGGGAGGCCTGGCATGCTGCAATTCATGGGGTCACAAAGAGTCGGACATGACTGAGCGACTGAACTGAACTGAGCTGATTTAACTTATGTGCAGAGTACATCATGCAAAATGCTAGGCTGGGTGAATCACAAGCTGGAATCAAAATTGCCGTGAAAAATATCAACAACCTCAGATACACAGATGATAGCACTCTAATGTCAGAAAGTAAAGAGGAACTAAAGAGTCCCTTGATGAGGGTGAAAGAGGAGCATGAAAAAGCTGGCTTAAAACACAACATTCATAAAACTAAGAATATGGCATCTGTTCCCATCACTTCATGACAAATAGAAAAAGCAGAAACACTGACAGATTTTATTTTATCGGTCTCCGAAAACATTGCAGACTGTGACTCGAGCCATTAAAAGATGCTTGCTCCTTGGAAGAAAAGCTATGACAAACCTAGACAGTGTATTAAAAAGCAGTAACATCATTACTGACAAAGGCCCATATAATCAAAAGTATGGTTTTTCCAGTAGTCATGCCACGAATGTGAGAACTGTATCATAAAGAATGCTGAGCATTGAAGAACTGATGCTTTAAAATTGTGGTGCTGAAAAAAAAATAAAATAAAATAAAATTGTGGTGCTGGAGAAGACTCTTGAGAGTCTCTTGGACAGTGAGAAGATCAAACCAGTCGATCCTAAAGGAGACCAACCTGAATATTCATTGCAAGGACTGATGCTAAGCTGAATCTCCAATACTTTGGCCACCTGATCGGAAGAGCCAGCTCATTTGAAAAGACCATTATGCTGGGAAGATTGAGGGCAAGTGGAGAAGAGTGTGGCAGAGGATGAGATATTTAAACAGCATCATCAACTCGATGGAGATGAGTCTGAGCAAACTCCAGGAAATAGTGAAGGACAGAGGAGCCTGGGATACTGCTGTCCAGGGGTTGCAAAGAGGTGGACATGACTTAGCAACTGAACAACAGCAAACCAACCTTCTCTGACTAAATGTCTCACAAACTGCATACCCTCCAAGCTTCACCTAGCTTCGACAAAATATCGCAAGACTCTTTTAGATCTCTTCTATAGATGACACTTTTGACAAATGGATCACTATAGTAATGGCTGCTTAAGATATTTTTTAGAAATAGAGAGCTAGAGTTGCATAGTTTAAACCAGTCAGTACCACAGACCACCCAACTAGGCCTGTGTGAATTTTTAATGGATGACATTTTGTCTTCAGAGGACCAAAAGCTCCACCCTCAGATCATGTCAATCATTTTCCAAACATGTCCCATGAAGAAGCATATATCCAATAAGCCTAGACAGAATATAGATTACTCGACCATTTCCTTGTCTCCAATCATCTTTCCCCACACTTCAGACCATCCTGTTTCTTTACCCCACAGATGTCCCAAGTCCCTCACCTTTGGGGAGACAAATTTGAAACTTATTCCTCCATCTCCTCATTGGCTACCTAATGAATAAGCCCTTTCTCTGCTGCACACCTTGACATCTCAACATTCGGCTTGCTGTGCATCAAACGAGCAGATACAGTTCAGTAACAACGTGCCTAGGGTCATGCATATAATACAAATTTGAGCTTATTTTGAAATAGTCATTTTCTGACTCCTAATTCAGTACCCGAGTGGTCTATACTATGATAAGCAACAGAGACAAGGAAGGGGGATAAAATGGCATTTTGCCTCCTGAGCAGGACGGTGCAGTTCACCTAAGCCAATGGCAACTCCATTGTTAGGACTCGTACTGCCAACATTCTCACCATTCTCACAACATCAAGAGTCTCACAGCTAAAGCCCCTGCTTCTACCATGACACAGGCATGCAAGAATAAGAGTGCAGGGTCATCGATTCATAAATGGCTTTCTTTACCCCACTGTGGAGCTAAATTAAAGCCCTTCTATATCCTCTTGGTTAAAATTCCTTGTATAGTTACATAACCTGCACTACTGTATATATTAGGAGGGAAAAATGGAAAATGAGAAAGAGGAGTATGAGAGCCAAATACAGAAAGGAGGGGAAAGCCTGGTCTTTTATATTTTCTCTAGCCTGAATTCATTATAATTAGCAATCACAAAATCTCTCTTAACGCCTCCATTTTTCTCTGAGCTTGGTGAGCATCTATATGACTGTTACTTTGAGTTCTTGATCTGGTAAATTGCTTACCTCTGTTACATTTATTTATTTTTTACTTATTTTTTTTAATTTTATTTTATTTTTAAACTTTACAAAATTGTATTAGTTTTGCCAAATATCAAAATGAATCCGCCACAGGTATACATGTGTTCCCCATCCTGAACCCTCCTCCCTCCTCCCTCCCCATACCATCCCTCTGGGTCGTCCCAGTGCACTAGCCCCAAGCATCCAGTATCGTGCATCGAACCTGGACTGGCAACTCGTTTCATACATGATATTTTACATGCTTCAATGCCATTCTCCCAAATCTTCCCACCCTCTCCCTCTCCCACAAAGTCCATAAGACTGTTCTATACATCAGTGTCTCTTTTGCTGTCTCGTACACAGGGTTATTGCTACCATCTTTCTAAATTCCATATATATGCGTTAGTATATTGTATTTGGTGTTTTTCTTTCTGGCTTACTTCACTCTGTATAATAGGCTCCAGTTTCATCCACCTCATTAGAATTGATTCAAATGTATTCTTTTTAATGGCAGAGTAATACTCCATTGTGTATATGTACCACCGCTTTCTTATCCATTCATCTGCTGATGGACATCTAGGTTGCTTCCACATCCTGGCTATTATAAACAGTGCTGCGATGAACATTGGGGTACACGTGTCTCTTTCCCTTCTGGTTTCCTCAGTGTGTATGCCCAGCAGTGGGATTGCTGGGTCATAAGGCAGTTCTATTTCCAGTTTTTTAAGGAATCTCCACACTGTTCTCCATAGTGGCTGTACTAGTTTGCATTCCCACCAACAGTGTAAGAGGGTTCCCTTTTCTCCACACCCTCTCCAGCATTTATTGCTTGTAGACTTTTGGATCGCAGCCATTCTGACTGGTGTGAAATGGTACCTCATAGTGGTTTTGATTTGCATTTCTCTGATAATGAGTGATGGTGAGCATCTTTTCATGTGTTTGTTAGCCATCTGTATGTCTTCTTTGGAGAAATGTCTATTTAGTTCTTTGGTCCATTTTTTGATTGGGTCATTTATTTTTCTGGAGTTGAGCTGTAGGAGTTGCTTGTATATTTTTGAGATTAGTTGTTTGTCAGTTATTTTTTAAAGGTTGTATCTTTTTTTTGTCTTTGTCTTTTTAATGTTTTGTCATGATTGCTGCAGGTTCATTGAAAGACAAGGTTGGGCCCTGAGACTGCTGGCTCTGAGGTCCATCATGACCACTGTGGGCACACTGGTGTTCAGGGTTACCTCCTGGCCTTCCTATGGCTTGATCACAAATACTGCAGTGTGCTGGTGGACAGTCTGGCCCCCATCCTGCCTATCTGTAAGGCCTGGCAGCAGCTTTTGGGAGCACTCTAGTAGGTGGTTCTTTTCCCGAGAGACAGAGCTACTTTAGAGAGGCATCCACACAAGCTAGGGCTCCTGCTAGGTGGGCTGTGCGGGGGTCTGCTTTGGAGATTGCACAGTGTTAGCTAAGGTGAAGAGTGAAAGAAATGTCACCTGCCAGCACTCACCCAGGTAGGTTTAAAGAGAGTAAAAAATGGGCTGGCCTCCAGTGCTTCTGCCCCCAGAGGAAGTTCTCCCAGATCACTGCCCCTCTGGCGCATACCCTGAAGTTAATGAATCTCCTTCTTGCATAACCCAGTGGCTTTCTAATCTGTAACCTTGCATTGAGACTTGGAGGGAGGGAGGGAGTTTGTGTGTGAGCCCTTCAAGAGCAGAGTCTTAAGATGGCATTGAAACATGTATAATATCATATATGAAATGAATCGCCAGTCCAGATTCGATGCATGATACAGGATGCTTGGGGCTGGTGCACTGGGATGACCCAGAGGGATGGTATGGGGAGGGAGGAGGGAGGGGGATTCGGGATGGGGAATGTGTGTATACCCGTGGCGGATTCATGTTGATGTATGGCAAAACCAATACAATATTGTAAAGTAATTAGCCTCCAATTAAAATAAATAAATTTATATTAAAAAAAAAAGAAGGCTTCCCCCAGTAGCCCTCCAGATTCCCCAAACATTAGTCTCACTGGTTTTCAAAGACAGGTGGTCTGGTCGCTTATTTTCCCAATGCATGTACCCTGGGCTGGAGAGCCCAGTGTAGGGCTTGGCTGCCTTGCTTCTCAACAGGGCTTTTGTGATTTTAGAAGCCTCCCAGAAGATGATTTTGACATCTTCAACAATTCCGACTTTCCTGTGTCTCTGCCCTTTTTACCTGTCTGGACATGTGTTTTTCTTTATATTTATAAAAGATCTGTTTCGTGAGTCTTCAGGTAATTCTTAGAGACAGTTGTTCTATATGGAGCTTCAGTTTGGGTGTGTCTGTCGAGGCAAGGTCAGTATCTTCCTACTTTGCCATCTTAATACAAAACCTGAGTGTAAGTATTTTTTGATTCAAAGTGCCCCCTTACCTGAAATTTAGCCCCTCAAATTTCTTGGGCCTTAACACCACCCCTCAAACTGAATACTTTTGAATTGATAAATGAAAATAATACCGTTCTAGTATCAGGATTAGAGCAGTGTGGATATGCAGGATAAATGCCTACCCTGAGAGTACTGTTATCTAACAATGCTGTGGTAGGGTTTTAGAGTATTATTTAGTGCCTACATCTCTACATATTAAGTAATAGTATGATTATTACCACACTTCTAGAATCCTATAACAGGTGGCATTCCCTAAGTGCTCACATTCTAGGCACAAGGGTGAGCAGCACACTTATTATCTATGAGACCCCTGACAATGCCATACATTAGGGACCACCACATGAAGCCCTTTTAAAGCAAAGGGAGACTAAGCCCCCAAAAAGACACATACTGTATATAAGGCCACTCACCCCCCTTGAATAAATATCTACATTTGGACTTGGGCTGAAGTCCATGCACTCATGTCTTCTTGGACCTTCTCGAGAAGCATTAAGATAGTCTAAGCTTTCTTGAGCCAGATTTGGACCCTGATAATTCTTCAGTATCTATAGTGTCCCCTTTAGGAGCTTTTGACCATAGGCTAATTCTCCCATTCTAACCTCCATGTCTCTCAGTTTCTTTTTCTCATATTCTTATCTTTAACCACATGTGTTTCATTCTGAGTAATTTTCTAAAATTTATCTTCTAATTTATTGATTTTATATTTAATTTTCTTCATCTATAATTTAACCCTCATTTCTAAAATTCAAACTGTTATGAATCAGCATTTTGACAATTTCTGTAAACTTAGAAACTCATTTCTCTATACTTCCATTAATATTGGAAAATACAAAATATGTGCTACCATTCATAATAGAAAAAATAGTTATAAAATATCAGGTCATTAATTGAATACAGAATGGTTACAGACTTTATGAAACAAATTATAAACTATTGAATGATATTAAAGAAAACCTGAATAGAGAAATATATGATATTAATTAACCAAATTAACATTGTTAATATCTCCTAAATTGCCCCTAAATTATTTAATCTTTCCGCTTATTTCTTTGATAATATTTAAAACACACTCTGAGTTCAAGCACATGAGTTACAGATGAATTTTTAAAACCCTGAAACTTGACTGCTTTTATTTTGTGTCATATGCATGTGGGATATACAAATTGATAACTGAAAGAAAACTCACAAAGGTACAAGAGAGTACAAGTACAAGGGGCCTTTCTAGCTAAGTCTTTGTAACACAGTAATTTGAGAAGGTAACAATGAACTTTTAAGTTGAGACTGAATAATGACAGGGGAGAGTATAGTTGACACATTTAGTAAGTCATCAAGTTTTGGTGGAAAACTTACACTCCAGCATGTTACTTTCTTTACAATGAAAATATGCAAAACTAATAAACTCTTCCTCTGTAGATACTACTCACCAATCACCACTCATCCATTCACTCCTGTCTGCTGCTCAGGCCAGTTTTAATGATTAGGCACATCACGGAGAATAAATGTTCTAGCCAGGCACACTGACAGTGTGAAGGGAGTCATTTTGTGCTGTGTGAGAAATATCTAGCAGCGTCTGTGGTATTGTAGACGAAAGAGTGATGAACAAAGGAGGAAGCAGGCAGATGTCAAAACAATCAAATAACCAAAAGGCTCTCACCTACAGAGAACATCGACTGTTCCTTTTAAACGTTCTTTCTTCCCTTATCCTCAGGTTGAATCTCACCAGACATGCCTAGTATTCTATAACTACAGCAGAACTGTTCATCCTTCTGTTTTCATTTGCTGACTGATAAGTTAGCAATATACAAAAATTCCCTTTGTACTAAAATTTAATGAATAGTTCCCAAGTGGAAAAGTGTTTTTCCCTTCCTCACGAAATGTGAACTAGCTTGCCACATTTTATCAGCCTGTCTTCTAAATAGGAGCTGTGATAAAGATACATTGGCTAGTGAGGTTACAGATTTTGTGTGTGTGTGTTTCATAATATATTTGGTTGTTAGGGTCACTTTTTTTCTTAGTTCATGGTATAGCTAAAGCTATCTAACAATTAATTTTAAAAATCTAAATATTTTAATTGATTAATAGCCCAAAATTATGATAGAAAAAATACAATGCTGGAAAATAAAACAATGAAAACCAATCCAGAAGACAAGCAAAGAAAAATCAAGAGTCAACTGACCCAGGGTCAACACACTAAAGAATAAAAGATTCAATTTTGTATATATATATATATGATGCAGAATTTAATAATTTACAACCCACTCCGGTATTCTTGCCTGGAAAATCCCATGGATGGAGGAGCCTGGTGGGCTGCAGTCCATGGGGTCGCTAAGAGTAGGACACGACTGAGTGACTTCATTTTCACTTTTCACTTTCATGCATTGGAGAAGGAAATGGCAACCCACTCCAGTGTTCTTGCCTGGAGAATCTCAGGGACAGGGGAGCCTGGTGGGCTGCCATCCATGGGGTCACACCTAGTCAGACATGACTGAAGTGACTTAGCAGTACAGCAGCTATAATAATGTTTGACTTACAATTACTTATGTTAAACATTTTCTTTTCTTTATGAAGCTGTAAAAAATCAATTCACCGTTTAAAGAAAATTTCTGTCCAAATTAACACCTAACATCGTTGGTTGATAATCCTCTGGGGAATGGTGCCCTTGTTGAGGTTGAAATAACAGTGGTAGAGAAATTCAGATCAAAAATTCAATGCCAGGCTCTTAGCTCAAAATCCAGACCCTTATTCTAAATATAAGGTATCTAGTCATCATAAATCTATTCATTTGTTCTGGAAATAAGGAGGGACCACTTTGTGTCAGGAACTGTTCTAGATGCACTGTGAATTAAATAGACAAAGATCACTGTCCTGGTGGAAGATACAGGAGAGCATGTAGAACAGACAGTAAACAATAATTGTAAGGCATGAGTAAAGTATACAGTATGGTGATAAGTGCTAAGAAAAACAAACAATGGAGGGTATAAGAGATTAAGGATCTTTGGTTTGAGAATGAAGGTTGCAGGGAATAAATAATTAGAGGATCGCTAGTCATCATAAGTCTGTGTATTCTGTATTTCATACAATTATATACGTTAAAGTGGCCTTAACTGAATGAAGATTAGATGATTACTGTGCATGCACATGTGAATCTCCTCTGGGGAGATGATCTACTGTTTTCATCAGACTCTAGAAGGGATCATGTTCCAAAATCATGTTAACTACTATCCTTTCATGTAAATTACAACTGATACAAATCAGGAAATACAAGTGATTAGAAAGTTATTTGATTCTGGCTATATATTGTATTTTTAAACTGAAAATTGTATAGCTATCATTAGTTTGATTAACAGCATTTTGTTTTAATATCTAAAGGTTCATTTTTTTTACTCGGAGACATGTGTGTGCTTGGGTGCTAAGTTGATTCAGTCACGTCCGACTCCTCACAACCCTATGGATTGCAGCCCATTGGGGTCCTCTGTCCGTGGGATTCTTCAGGCAAGAATACTGGAGTGGGTTGCCATGCCCTTCTCCAGGGGCTCTTCCTGACCCAGGGATGGAACCCACGTCTCTTTATGTTTCCTGCATTGGCAGGTGGGTTCTTTACCACTAGTGCCAACTAGAAAGCCCATAAAAGTGTGTTATTTGAGAGTTGGGCCCCAGTTTTTCAGTCATTATCACTAACAGCAAAAACTATACTACTTGATGAATGCATTTATCAGCATCTCAATGAAAAATCCTCAATTATAGGTAGAAGGTATTGATCAAACAACAGAAATGCATCTAGTCAGTTCAATACTATTTCAGTGACAACACACAAAAATATAAAATCCATTTAACAAATTTAAATGCACTTCCTTTAGTTTACTATATATGATAGAAACAACTTTGAAAATCAAATTCCATTTGTCAATGTCAATTATGATATAGTTTAAGTAAAAGCATATATCAGATTTTATGAAAGGGATGCTGGTCCTTTGTAATCTAAATGATTTATGTATAAAAATAGATTAATAGAATTTTAGTACTCACTGTAATAATGTAATGTATTTCTTTTGGAATGAATGCTTTTGTTATAGAAAGATATTCTAAAAGTCAGTATAAAAATCATTTTAACTCTATAAAACTATGATGATTTATTATGTTCCATGAAGTGTTCTTTGAACTGGAAATTCTTCACTGATTCTGTCATAAGCACCAGTATTGTTACTCTTTACACCATTATTGTTACTCTTTGATCGTTCATCAAAACATATCTTCTTTTAATAGTTTGTGTAGACATTTAAATCACATATGTATGACTGGCAAATTTTCAAGAGGATATATTAGACAAGATCAAAAAAGAGCCATTTCCATGGCAAATACATTTACATTTCTAGTCTTTAATCAGATGTTCTGTTCTTTAGCTTACTAAAATGAACATACCCCAAACATTTGATGGCCAGGAAATAGATATAATTCACAGAATAATATATATTACAAAAGAAACTAAAAGAACAAAAATAAACCTATGAGGTGAGGTATATTATAATTACTTTCCTATAAACTTAACTACCTTGCTTAAACAAGAAACTAACCATGCTATTATTTAGGTAAAATCTAATATGCCAGAGCCTTTTTTTCAACTGTGAAATATACACTCAAAAATTCAGATTTTTTTTTCTTTTAAATCTGTTTGAATGGAACTTGCATAGCATTCTATTTTTATCTAGCAAAAACATTTCCTTCCCATTTGCCCATTATTTTCACATAATTTATACACTGGAACTATACCATAACATCATTCCAAGCCTTTATGGCAATTCCACATTAGACAATTTGTTACAATGCTTCTCACATTGAAATAAAGTAAAATTTAGAAAATGATTGTTAAGGGCCTATTATATCCAAAGCACTGTGCTACAAGTGAAAAAAAATTAAAACTTATGTGATTACATTTAAAACATTTTTCGTACATCTGTTCAATCCCTGACCTATATTTTCTATGCCATTGGCAGCTATGAACTCTCCATGTTACAAAACAACGAGCTAGGAAAAAAGCCTTGCAAAGATTTACAGCATCTCCTCCTCCTTATATTACCAATACATTTTTAATACATTCTTTTTTCATTTGTATGTGTGTGTGTGTGTGTGTGTGTGTGTGTGTAAATGCATTATGAAAAACCTAGTTCTCTATAACAAATATTCTCTATCCTATATAGTTTACTAATGATTTAGATTGTATCATATGCAGGCAATAAGGAACCACTGCAGATGTATAATCATGTACCTTATATGATTAAATTTGTATTTCTGACCATCAATATAGACAACAGAAAGTAAGGAGTTCAAACTAGAGTCAGGGAGAACAATTAGGAAGTTAGGGCAAAACTACAAGGGCAGGAATTATATGTAAAGATCATTTCTAAATTTCAAAAAGTCTTTACAAGTGTTAGTTATTATTGTTAGTTGGATTAATGCTTCTGGT